>NW_024067913.1:0-300000 GCF_009389715.1 Phoenix dactylifera
AAGTGTATAGCTTGAAGAAGGCACTCTATGGGTTTAAACAAACGCCAAAGAGTATGGTATAGCAAAATTGACAGGTATTTTCTAGACAATGGTTTTCATAAGAGTGCTAGTGAACCTACTCTTTATGTGAAATGCCATGGCCCATGATGATATTCTGATTGTATGTTTATATGTTGACAACATGATATACACTGGGAGTTCATCAAAAATGATGGAAGAGTTTAAGGATAATATGATGCAAACTTTTGAAATGTCAGATATGGGTCTCTTGCATTATTTCCTTGGAATTCAAGTCATTTAGAATCAGAATGGGATTTTCATATGCTAGAGAAAATATGCCTCTGATTTGTTGAGAAAATTTGGTATGTCAAGTTGTACTCCAGCAAAGGCACCAATGAATATGAATGAGAAGCTTAGTCTGTGTGATGGCAGTGGAAAGACTGATGAGAAGCGCTTCAAAAGTATTGTGGGAGGATTGATTTATCTCACTCATACAAGACCCGACATTATGTTTCTATGAGCAATATATCCAGGTTTATGCACAATCTAGCAAGCATCATCTTGGGGCAGCAAAGAGGATTATGAGATATATAGCTGGCACTCTCAACTTTGGGATTCAATACCCCAAGATCACTAACTTTAAACTAATTTCTTTTTCTGATAGTGATTGGGTAGGTTGTATATATGATAGAAAAAGTACAATAGGTTATGTCTTTGAGGATGATAGTGTTATTTTGATAATTAACATAACCATTGAGGGAATATCTAATTAAATACTACAAGTTAATTTGATACATCAATACTGAGTTCGACACTCTCGGTACATTAAAAGAATGAGATCAAGATGTATTTCAATGATTAATAATGAGATAAAATTTGCGATAGAAAAGAGATAGTGAATTCTAAATTCTAATTCGGCAAAGTTTCAAGTGAAACGTACTCTTAAGGGGACAATAGTAATTTTCATTGTTAAGAGTATGTAGCAATACCATGGCATACATTCAAAATTGCTTGAAGTATATTTCATTGATTATACGGATGAATCTAATCTTAAGTTGCAGCAAAGTGTGGAATGAGTCGACTCCAAGATTGATGGAGTCGACCCCGGCACATCATGGAACCATCAGGCACACTTCCGCAAAAATAGCACGGATGAACAGTAGTTGAGTCGACCCCATCTTCAAGCCTCAAGAAAACAAGTCTCTGGAATTTACTGAGAGGGCCGACCCCAACCTTCCTTGAGTCGACCCTAGTTTGAGTCAACCCCAGGAATGCTTGAGTCGACCCCAATGGAGTCGACCCCAACTGAGCATGAGTCGACCCCAAGGCTGTGTCGTTCAAAGATATCTCTCTGGAATCCCTGAGAGGGTCGACCCCAATGGAACTTGAGTCGACCCCACTGAACCTTGAGTCGACCCCAAAAAGAGTTGAGTCGACCCTAGTGAAAAATGGCTGAAATATAAGGTTCTGTGTTTTCTGAGAGGGCCGACCCCAATGTAGCATGAGTCGACCCCAGTGAAAGTTGGGTCAACCCCAGTGAAAGTTGAGTCGACCCCAAGTCTGATGAACAGTGGTTTGAGTCGACCCCAGGAAAGGTTGGGTCGACTCCAACACGAGCAGAAACATAACGGCTAGTTCTGCAGAAGTACTTTTTGTCCTCCCAACAGTAAGTAACGGCTAGTTTTTGAAATCTAACCAATGGAGGTTGTCCAATGGATGAAGAAAACTATTTAAAGTGACACTGTTCATCAGAGAAAGAATCCTTTTACGATATATTAAAGCTTACACAAGAAAGACAAGTGCCCTAATTTTCTTCATCCAAGTGCTTCACTCAAAGAGTCAAAAGAAAGTGGTAGAGCAGATTCTAAGGAACATTAAGAGCTCCATCAACCCTTGAAGAGTGAAGCAATCTTGACAAAGAAGAGAGAAGTCTCATCAAGCGATAACTATATTCTAAACTCTTCTTTGTAGCTTATAATTGTTATATTTGCTCATCTAGGAGTTTCAACCTTCTTCTTCTTTTTAATCACCTTGTAAAGGTTTGTTGGTGAGCCCGTAAAACCAACGGTGTAGGTTTGTTGGTGAACCCGTAAAACCAATTGTGAAGGTTCGTTGGTGAGCCCGTAAAACCAACATAGGTTTTTGGTGATTCCGAAAAACCAAAGTGTAAAGGTTTTTGGATTGTGAGCCCGGAAAACAATCCAACTGTAATCCGCGGGATTATAGTAAATTCCCAAGGGATCGCTTGGGGAGTGGACGTAGGTACTTAGGAGAGCACCGAACCACTATACTTCTTGTGTGTTTGCATTGTGTATTGTTTTAACTTCACTCACTCATCAATTGACTAAATTAAGATAGTAAAAAATTTAGAGAAACCAATTCACACCCCCCCTCTTGGCTTGTCACCTTGGGCAACAGTCTTCAATCTTGGTTTTGAAGTGATATCATAGGCATCAAAGATGCAACAGGCTACGCCACTTTCAAGCACGGAAGCAGAGTATATTGCAGCCACAACCACTACGTGTCAAGTAATTTGGCTTAGAAGGATACTGTATGATTTGAAAGAAAAGCAAGTTGAGGCAACATGGATGCTCTGTGACAACAGATCTACCATTGCAATAATAAAAAATCCAGTTCATCAAGGGAGGACCAAGCACATTGAACTTCGTCAGCACTTCATTAGAGAGGCTGTGGCTAAAGAAGAAGTGGAGTTAAAGCATTGCAACACAGAAGATCAATTGGCAGACATTCTCACAAAAGCACTGCCAGAAGAAAAGTTTAAGAAATTTCGTTACATGATAGGAGTACAGCCATAGGTTTGAATTAAGAAAATGTGTTGGAAATAATTCAAACATGTACTGAAGAGAATAATTAATTGTATTTTGTTTTTGAATAAGTCAGAATGTGTCTAGTTTGTTGCTAGGATGTTGGGCCTGTTTGCTATGATGTAGGACTGTTTTTGTTTGTTAGAGAAAAAATAGGGTAAGTGTAAAACGTGTTTACTTCCTTGTCAAGTCACCAAGTCTATTTAAGAGTACTATATTATGTGCTCTATATGTATATATAAAAAAAAGCAAATTTTTCAATACAACAGAATCTTTGTTTTTTTCAGATTTTTTGTATCCTCCACAGCTGGTCCTTATTTTCTGTTCTCTGTATTCTCTACAAGAAAGCGATCAGAAATGTAAAATGGGAATTGGGAGAAGGAATAGCCCAAATAAGAATATAAGATCGCTAAGCAGCTTGCAATTAGTGATTTAGCGCCCACCCGCCCACGGGCCACAGCCCACCCCCACTTGATCAGCCCATTCTGGACCAGGATAGCATTTGGGCCTCATCTAGGCTCGGGCTCGGGTTGGCCAATGATATACCCGAGCCTGACTCGAAAGAAAAATGAGCTCTATAATTTAACCCAAACTCAGCCTAAAATTGGTCGGGCCTATACCATAGCCCAGCCCGAGGTTGGCCCAATCCGATGGGCATCGGGCCGACTCGAGCCATTTCTAGCCCTAGTTGGGAGAGGTGGGAGGGGTGGTGTGCGAGGACCTTGGATGATTGGAGAGAGGAGAGCTAGGAGAGAGGTTGTCGATGATGCTTGGAGATTAGAGGTGCTACCATGGTGAGGGGATGCCATCAATCGATGTTGAAGTGGGCTAGAGCAATCGTGTGAACCTCCTACAAGCATCAAGTATATGCATCAAGTGTATTATATAGAGAGGTTACTATATATATATATATATATATATATATATATATATATATATATATATATATATATATATATATATATATATATATATATATTCTGATCAAGCTTGAGTCGGGTCAATGTAAACCCGAGTCATGTGCAAGCTCAAATTTTAGGCCCAGCCTGGCCCATCGGCCTTAGAACCCAAACCCAAGCCCATCTAAGAAATGATATTTATGGGTATACCTATTTTTTGGTAGGTGAGGCTAGGTTTGGTTTGGGGTCAGCTTAACATATAACTAAAATTAGTCAAGCTTAGGCTTAATCTAACCTAGCTTTCGAGCTTATTTTCCAAACCCGAGCCTGGTACTTAGGCTTTGGACTTCAGGCCAAGTCTAGAACTTTCTCAATTTTTTATTTAAAAAATATTGAATGTGCAAGGAGAAAGAGGAGAAAGGGGAGAGAGAAGGAGGACAGAAGAGAAGGAGGAGGATGGAGAAGGAGGAGGATTGAGGAGGAGGAGTATGAGGAGGACAACGAAGGGGAAGGAGGTAGAGGATTAGGAGGAGGAGGAGGAGGACCATGTTTAAGCAGGGTCGGCTAAAACCGGAGTTTAGCTTGGTGAGATCAAAGTTCAAGCCCGACCCAACCTGCTAGGATTAAAATCTAGGCCCATATCCATTCAACATGCTTTGGGTTTGAGTAGGCTAACCAAAACCCGAGTTCGGGTTGCTCAATAGGAGGGCTCAAATTGCAGGCCCGACTCAACCCGCCGGGCTTAAAGTCTGGGACCAAGCCTGTCCAAAATGCTTCGGGTTTAAGTGGGCCGAGTGGAGCGGTCGGCCCATAAACAGGTCTAGTTATAGGTGGCTAGTTATAATATTCATAACTTTCTAACCTCTAACATATACCATGCATGAGGAAACTATTATTTTAAAAATCTTAAAGATATATATAACATATTCCATTTATTTATTTTAAAATAAATTGTTTTAAAGAATGAATTTTTAACTAAAAAAGAATGAATTTATTAAGTTGGTTGAGATGTCCAAGATTTCTTAAATGGAAAGAATATTAGAACTCCTTCTAAAAACCAAAAAGAAAAAAGAGAAACACAATTTGTTTCCTCTAGTTTGTCCATCCTACATATTTAGAGAATGGTTACAATAATTCTGTTGGTTTTCTCTCAAGTATTTAGAGTGATACAATCTTAAAAGGCCAGAATAAAACTCAGGTTAACCATTTCTCATGAAAGGTCAAGATTCTTAAAATTTGTAAGAAAATTGGAACTTCTGATAAAAATGGAAAAAAAAAGGAAAAATTAGATGGTTAAGAATACTATGGAGATGCTCGGTTGGTTTTCTTCTCTCATAAGGTGCAAGTCGGAGGCTTCACTTCTTCTAGAATCCCATTTTCATGTTCCCAACTCTAGCCATTTTTTAATATAATATAAATATATATGCAGATATATATTATGAGTTGGATTATGATTCTTCTAAGGTGGGAGGATATCTATTCCATTCAATAAAAAAATCAATAATGGAATCTAAATTGAAGATCAATGTCATTAATCATGATCTATATCATTAAAAATACCTAGTATCAAACATTATGTATTTTAGTGATTTCTAACCTATCAATAAAGTAATTTCTAATCCATCTTGCTTCATTATGATTGTGGCATACATATTGAATAAGATAGTGTGTTAGAAATCGCAGTTGATCTTAGGGTCTCATACATGTCTGCCATCCTCTCTTAAGCCCTTCATTAAATTCAAGCTTATCTAATTGAGCAGGTAAGTCAGGTCCTTGGTATAAGGATTGGTTTATGTGGGTTGTCATAGTATTTTTGGGCTCATTATATATGCTGAACCTACACTGAACCATGGATTAAGGTTTCTAGTGTAGTTGCTTCTTAAGGCTAAGACTAGGTGGCCGACTATAGAGTGAAACTCTACAGTGACTTACTAGATGCCTAGCTGCTTCCTAGAATATGGCTGCTATTTGCTAGGATTTAACCATAGTGGGCTATCAATACCTAGGTTGCCTAAGATGGTATCATAAATGCCTAGGACTTGCTAGCTCCTCTATTATAAATAGAAAGGTGAGGCACAGGGCTTGAGTAGGAGAATAAGTTTTCTTACATCATGTAGAGAACTCGAGCAAAAGCTCTCTAGTGCCACCCATACAGAGAGAGATAGAGTGAGAAGGAAGAAAGGAAGAAAGGAAGAAAGGAAGAAAGAGACAAGGAGAAGACTATGAAGTAATTCTTAGAGGGTTTGCGATTTGAGGACTCTACTAGTGCTTAGAGAGCTATTCATCTATCTTTTTTAATGTTTATGCTGTCTCAAATCATCTTGGCATATATCAATTTATCTTCCTATGCATGTAATGTATAATTTCTTGGTAATTTACTGAAAAAGTGCAATCCGATTCCTATTCTTCCATTGCAGCACGATGTTGGATTGTATTGGTGTGCATTAGTTATAATAAAAGAAACTACAACAATGATACCAGAAATATGCCACTGAACATTTACACATACTACAAGAAAGATATATTTTGTGATTGATCCAATATGGAAAAAGGAATAATTCACTCAACCCGTTCAACTTAAATCTCTTAAAAATTGCAGAAAGGTTGAAGAGATTGGTGGAAGAAGGGTTTACATCCCTTTTTCTTTTATTAATAATTCTAAAAATGAAGGTACATAGCCTCTATTTATAATAGTGAGATTCATCGTTGCATAATTCGAATCAAATTCGTCTCCTAATTCAAATAGGACTAGCTTTTTAAAAAATAGACATATCTAGTAAAAAATAAATATAAAAAACGATAAAATTCTACAATAGATAGGTCTCGAGTAGACCGATTTTGTCTTCAGTTACTCTATCTATTTTTTTCACAGTTTGGGATATAGCTTGGTCAAAATCTTTCTCGAAACTTTTTTTTTTGAATTGATCGGTCCATTTTGGGGCCCAAATGATAGGATTTGAGCCTGATTACTCGATGTGCCATATTCTTAAGGCATATAGCAATGCCGTACATCTTGAAAAGGTACCCAATTTAAAAAAAAATTCAATCAGACATTAGATGGCTAAGTTCAGTCCGACCCATACTGGCCAAAGTAGTCTACAACAAATTTGGTGATTTTTATAGATTCAGTAACTAACTTTTGCAAGCATCCTAATATATTTTGTTATTATTATTTTTTCTATGATAAATAAATGGCCTCACAAAAGATTCATCAAATATAAATATGCGTGTGACCAAAATGAGATGGCCTCATAATCACACAATATATCTTTGCAAATACATTTTTTTTGGAGAAAAGGTTGATACCATATCGAGTAAAATTTTGACCTTGCTATAAAAAAATATGGGATGTCACATTTGCATAAAAAATGGTTTTTCTAATGCAAATTAACTGATATTTTAGCTTGAAAATGCATGAAATGATATAGAACTATTTAACACATCGCTCATTTTTGGAATGATTTTGAATCAAAAATATTGATAAGAAAGTATTAGATACAAAAAGTTTCAAACAATATATTAGAAAAAAACTAAAATTTTACTTTGAGGACATGGAGAACACTCCTTAGGCAAGTTTTTCTTTATATTACATTACAAAATCATAGCCTCAAAATTAAGAAATACTCATCCTAGGTTTCATTTTCATTCTATATACCAAAAAATATCTCATTATTTTTTGTAGAATATGTATAGTTTAGATAATAAATAAATGAGGTAAAAAATAAATTTCCAATTGTAAATAAATGAGAAAAAAATGAAAAGATAAATAAGTCATGCTCTCTTTTTTTAAATTAAAAAAATTATTTTGCATAAAATCTATTTAATCACTGATTTTGTAAGAAAAAATCAGATTGTTTTTTCTTTCAAATTAATGCACATATAGGGTTCTTAGATACATTTATTGCTAGATCTGAGTATGAGAGGGGTGATAATCTAAACAAAGTATATATAATGTTTGGATATTCAAAATATATGCACCTGGTTTTCAGTAAATATATATCAAATATTTAGTAAATATATGTTATTCATCGTGTACTTAGATTGTAGATAGGCATCCCCTTCCAAGCTCTTTAGAACTAAAATTAACAAGTGATCATATATTTAAATTATACTTCTTAGCTTTAATTGATTTTCATCTAACTAACCTACCTATCTTGCTTCATTTGGATACCAAAATTAGTCAAGATTCTCCAGCTTTACATCTAATTGATCAATTGTACTTGTAATAATGCTAAATTGAACCCAACTACATCAATTAATTGATTTCCTCCAAATTAACCCCCAATTTCCTATCATCCAATTCAACCTATCATGCTTCACTCAAAGCTTCATTGGCCTTCCTTCCAACTTAAATCCAAATCTAATGACCAATTTTGAGCTCAATTGAATGAGACCCCATCAATTTTCCAATTTCTTGGAATCACCTAAGCCAATTCTTTTTGTACAACCCAATTCATTAATCACAAACCAGCTATTCTCTAATTAATGCTCATTTCCACCTTCCCTTAACTCTAACAAGTGTCCCACAAATCACCCAACTTGACCTGATTTACACTTGCATGTCATCTAGATCCAATACTTCAATTTTTCACCTAATTTAAGCTATTTCTAAATGATGAGAGCACAAAAGTGCGACCTACATGTCACTAAAATTAGTGTTATTGCTAACGGATAATGATAAATTCACTGGATTAATATTATATTTGGGTTTGACACAGATTATCATAAATTAGAGATAAAATGCACATTGAGTACAAATTTGACTTCAGAAGGATCCCTTCCCAGACCTGACCCGGTTGAAGATCGGGTCGGGTTCGGGTCCGAATCGGGTCCATTTTGTTTGTGTTTTTGGGAAAGAATTTTGGGCAAATCTAATTTGGCCATATCATAACTATGAGGTGCTGGGTGACCCATGACTTGAAAGACTTGCAATTGACCTCCAGTCAGAATAGATGACCCGTGACGAACTAACTCCCATCTCAGGAGGGCAAAGAAAATCCCAGCGCCCCAGCCGTCTCCCCCTTCCGGATTCAAGACCTCTTCTTCCGCCCGTGATGCAGCACCATCTCCACGATCCGCCCAGCATCCCTCGCTGCAATCAAGCAATGCATGATCCCAGCCTGTGAAGCAGCCAAGACCCCATCCCGTACTCATCTTCCGCTTCATCAACGCCTCCTCCCAGCGTCCACCCACACCGTCCGCATCTCCAGTGGTCTCGCGGCTGCCTCCAACGTTCCCGTGATCAAGCCTCCCACGATCACGCCATCATCTTCAGCCTCTCTCCTGTCGATCTCGCGGCGTCTTCCCAGCAATCTCTCAGCGGCCATCGTCCCACGCCCACCCCAGCATCACGCGTCCGTGAATGGCATCCAACCGCGTCCGCGTGCCAACCTCCAACCCGAAATCCAGCCACGGATTGACGCCCTCCGCCCCTTCCGGCATCCCAAGCATCCTCACTTAACCTATAAATAGGGTGGCCATCGAAAGAAGAAAAGGAGGGGGAGAGCTCTCAGTTCGGTGCGGGTGGAGACCAAGAAACAGGGGAAGAGAGGCTCTGTTTGTGAGAGAAAGCCCTATTTAAAATCCAAAGAGAGGAGAAGCTCTATTTTCCAATGAAATTATATATTTTATTCTCTCTTTTAGTGTTCCACTGAGAAGGATTACTTGTTCCTTGTTTTTATATTTTTTTTTCCTTTCTTACTCTTGTAAGCACTTGTCCTTTTATGCAATCCATAAATTTATTTTATGCAATCTATATTCCAGTCTGCAATTTTTCTAGCACTGTTTTCATCCAATTTATGCTAAAGCTTTAATTTCTGTTGTATTTAATTTCTGCATTTTTAAGTTCCGTTCTTCAGCTTCTGTAATTTTTCTTTTTATGCAATATAATTAAATCTTCCTTCATGCAATTTGTGTTCGCTTCAATCTTCTTGTTTTCATTCATTTTAATTTATGCCAAAGCTCTTCTTTGATTAGTTAAATATATAAATGCTCTTTGAATCTAAGTACATATTTTTTAGTTAATTTCAATTAAAAAAAAAATCTCCGGTAGACTAGAGAATCCATCAACATCCTCAAAATAATATTTTTCTTCCATCATTCAAAAATCGATTTCGAATCCGAGTGAACGTTTTAATTTTTATGCAACTTCAATCGCCTCCCTGTGGATCGACCTCTTACGACCACTATTCTTCGAGTAGAAAAGGTAAGAGTAAAATTAAATTAAACTTTGTTTGTCGGTTCTAATAACGATCTGTTTAGCGTATTTTTAGTTAAACAGAAATCGGACAACACTAAAACCTTACCAAATGAGCTCAAATCAAACTCAAATTTGAATCATAGCCTCTCTTCATAACCTATGTGTGCCTAATTTAATGTAATAATTTTTGGACACATCTACCCTTCTAAAAAAATATCTCAAAAATATCCAAAAATTCACGTGAGAGTTCCAAAAATGAAAAAAAAGCAAGAATATTATTTGGATTGAAAGTTTTGGGATCTAACTAACAGTCCCTCTAAAATAAATGGGAGAAAAAAAGTTCTTAACCCTCAAATCTAGAAGGGAGTATCTAGTCCATCCAATTCCCAATCTTTTGTCATTGATCCGTTGCTATCTCCTTAAGACAATTAACGGATACTATTTGGCATCATCTCAATCCTTATCAAAATTTAAAAAGTTAAATTTTAACTATTGATTTGCTTCGAGTCTCTACAAATAGCTCTCAAGTGAGGAGAATTGTAACCTTGTTGCTATTAGATCCCTTCTCTCATCTATTAGCTATTCACTCCTAATTTTTTGGATACTTTTAGCCACAAGTTTTTTATCCCTTTTTTTCCCCAATTGATACAAATTTAGATCTATTTGAGCCAAAGAGCGCCACCTTAATCTCAAATTTAAGGGGGCCAAAAGCTAGAAGGAGCTCGAGCTAAGAAAGATCCCCTTCAAGATGTTCTTCAAGGAGGAGGAGATCATGTCGTTGGAGCATACCAGGACAACATTGAAAAAAAAAATCACTTCGTTTTCTTTTTTATTTTTATCTAGATCTTGTAATCTTGAATTATAGCATGTTTTTATTGATATAATGAATTTTACTCCTTGACCATAACATTGCTTGCTCTCTTTTCTATTTTCTGCTTACTTCCTATAGTTTTAGTTTGTAACTTGTAGATTTTGTTTTTTGAAAAGTTGAGCATCTAGATAGGATGGAAGGGTATAACAGCCTCTGTTTCATTTCCTTAGAAGTCCCTAAATATCAGGGTGTGGTTGAGACTAGAACTCTTGATTTACCCAATAGGTGAATAGCTCAAATACCTTATTCGGCCACATGACTAAGTACAGATCTAGATCTTTGTGCCTAGGATTAGAGGAGTTGCTTTGTTCATCAAGCTTTCAATAATATAATCCTTAAATCTTACATTAAGCTCAAGTTTTGTTTGGCCGGCCTTATCTACTTGCTTTTTCCTTCTGGTTTTTCAGTTTTTGTCCTTAAAAAACTGGTGGTATTGCGAACATCTCTGAATAATGTCATGGCTCTCCATCCTTGGGGTATCCACATAGATAAAATGGCGAAATTGTTTAAAGACCTTTTATTGTTTTGTACAAAATTAATCTAACCTATCTTTTAGCAAAAACAATAATTGAGTAGATTTTTATGCAACTTAGCCTAGCTTGTACTATGTTTAGTATTCAAGTTTTAGAAGAGTCTCATTGTATATCAACCTCCTATAAAGAATTATCTGTAAATATCATTATAATAAATTTGTTGTAGCTAAATGCTTTGGGCCAAAAGAGTGGGCAACATCCTTTGATCAGGGGCTAACATTTGAAGATACACTACAGTTAGACCTATTCATCAGATGGGTTGGGCTAGGTTCATGCGGAGCTCAGCCCTTAAGTATAACCAAAATTAGTTAGGACCAAACCCACCTTGGCCCGGTGTTTGGGCCTATTTCCTAAGCCCAAGGTACATACTCAGGCTCCAGGTTGGTTCTCGGGCTTGAAGGGGAGAAATCTATGGCTTGAAGGGGAAAGGGAGGAGGAGGAGGTGGAGGAAGGAGGAGGATGAGGAGGACGAAAGAAGGCTGAGAAGGAGGAGAATGGGAGATGAGGTTAGAGGAGGACAGAGGAGGAGGAGACGACTACCTAGGGTTACCAATTTAAGATTTGGGCTGGCTAGGCTCAAGCTAGGCTTCAAGGCCTAATCTCTAGTTTGGCCCGATTAATAGATGGGCTTATATGTCAAGTCCAACCTTGCTAGTTGGGTTTAAAATCCATGCCCATGCCCATGCCTGTCTAAAAACCTTCGAGCTCGAGCAGGTCGAGCTGGCCGTTCAGCCCTTGAATAGGTCTAACTGTAGTGTATGTAGGTGGAGTTGCGTATAAATGAATTACATATTGTTCAATCTTCAAAGTTGCTAGTGGAGATACTATAAGTTGTAATAAACTTTTTAGTTTGACATAACTGCAGGAGATGCAATCATCCAGTAAATGAGGTTGAGTATACCTTCATTCTTGACTATCATCAAATATTCTTTATGGTCTTAACTAGTTTATTTAACATGATTGTGCAACCTTAATTTACTAAATGGTTGCTCCCAATTTTAGCATACTTATTCAATAATATGTTTTTAGAATTTAAAAAACAAAAATTAGAATTATGAAAAATAGAGTTCGCAAGGGAGGAAAATCAGTATATTTCATCTTTTTCTTTAAATAGATGTAGTTCTTGAAATAATAAGATACAAAAATATTCTTCAACAAAGCATCTCCATGTCATCCAAAGTGTTGTCAAACATGATCAGCATCATTTCAAGTTCTTCTATCAAGAACTTAAGAACAATTTTTCAAAAATAATATAAAAATCTAATAAACAAAAAAAGATGGAAATAATTAGTAACAAAGAATAGAAATAAATCACTAGATTGGATTTTTATTAAAACATTATGATGAGCAAACAATTCACTAACTAGAGTATTTATAGAAAAAGGGAAAAATGAATTTTATATAAAAATAGGAAAAAAATTGAAAAAGGAGAAAAAATCGAACGAACAATGATGAAAATGCAGATCTTATCTATCAAAAATAGGAAATCAAATGACAATATTAAAATGTAAAAAAGTAGATCTAATATATTAAAAATATAAAAGAAAATTTATGCATATCCTCATGAGAAAGCATTAAATAAAGGGTAAAAGATAAGAAATTTTGGCATGGTGAATGAGGGGCATGGCTAGAGTTAAAACTAGGCATGCTCGAGATGTGTTTCTACATTGCTAGGCCTAGCCTAGATGATATTTTTCAAGCTTTAGGCTAGGTCGAGCCCTAAAATTTTGCCCGAGTTAGGTTCGAGCCCGACTTGAGTTCAAACTCAAGCCTGACCTGAAGCCCTAATGGGCCTAACTTGAATCAAGCCCAAACTCTTCCCCTCAATATGTCACTGCTTGGTTTCAAGATCCCCAACCCATGACTCTCAATGATCGCCTCAATGATCTAGCTAGAGATTTGACTCTCATCCAATTACATTAACAAGAGCGTAGGAATCAAGCTGAGTACCATCGTGATCTTGCTGAAGATCCTAATCCCGAAAAGATCCAAGTCAGCGAGGCAAGCCATGGAGCTAATTGAGATAGGGATTGGGCAGAAGATCTGGGTCATGGCGAGGAAGGCACAATTGAGCATGCAAAGATTGTCGAACTTTATGGCATGGAAGAGGGGAAGGAGGTGGGTAAGTGGGGGCAGACAATGACACCTGGATGGGACAGACAGACAAATAATTGTGCTTCACTCTCTCTAATGGATGGACAGTCAAGAAGTTTTATGTAGAGCAGTGGCTCAAATTGATCCATGCTGCTCAAGTTAGTTTAGTTGGTCCTGCAGCCGATTGGCCATGAGTTGAGCTGCAGCAATTTGACTATGACTTGTAGCCTATTCTACATTTGGACCTATATCTCTCAATTAAGTTGCATGCCTCCAAACGGCCAGGCTAGACCGCAAGGCAACTAGTCTACAAGCTGGTTTGAGCTGTAGGAACTCAAATAGGGTTGGGGTGTATCTTTCGTACAAAAGAAGGATTCATCTTTCTTCACCTGAATCCATTGTTGGATTGCGCAATAGTCACTTTTAGATCTCTGTAGATAGATGAATGAAGGTGTTTGGAGTAGTGCTTGAAGATCTATGTGGGGCGCAATCCAATGGCCTATGTCATGAAAAAAGATCATTATTCTTTTCCACGAAAGATACAACCCAAACCTATCCATACACCCCTTAAACAAGAGTGCGCCCATTACATAAGACACGAGGGTGAGCTCAATCCTAATGCTTTTACACTCTGAAAACCTTTTATTCCCCAATAGTCCTCACACTTTTGACTAATCTAGCTAACTCTATGGATGAATGCCATCAATTTTACTAGAAGAGGAACTTCCAAGAGGTGTAAAGGGTAAAAAAAAGGGGAACCAAAAAATATAGAGGGAAGTTTATAACTTTGTATAGTAGGAAAATTATACCTTATATTGTATCCACTATATGCACCAAGATGAGCACTTGAGGAATGAGATCCGTAGAAAGAAGCAGTTGTGATTGGCTGCATGCACGGTCACATGGTGCATACCACTTGTAGAGTATAATATCTAGTATAGTAGTTAGTAGATGGACAAAACGGCAGCTCCACACCCATTATAGCGTCCGCTATTTCATGGGATCGACTGGGCCATGCGGGAGCGGGATAGCTTGCGGTGTGAGATCACCCGCCCAGGTCCCTTGTAGCCCACGCGAGTGGATTATTGCTTCATGCACGCTTGCTGTTGATTACCCTCAGTAAGCCTAAGCAAGAAGCACGACCATCCTTTACCTTCTCATACATCCATCCGGCCACTCAACCAATCAACAAGCTCAAAAGATCCAGTTTACTTCAAGGAAAAGGGTTGACGTGCAAGGAGGAGGATAAGATACAATCCTGGAAGATGGTAATAATAACAGGAACAGCTGTTGGGGGAGCAAATGAACTGGTCCTGGAGAACATCTCAGAAGGATACTCCAGGGAAAGCTTTTGATGGCAACCTTATGATGTTAGTAGTTGATGGTTGAAGGTGGGTGGCCGGTGATGTTACACGCTATATACAGGGTTAAAACTTCCCTCTTCCAGTTTTGAATTCACCTTCAGCTGATCATATCACGTACAAAGTATGAGATTTATATAAACTAATGTATGTTAGGGGTGGGGGGGTTCGTTTGTGTGGGCGAGTACTACTGGTAGTGGTAGCAGGGAAAGGAAGGAGAGCATGTGGAGTTCTGACGAGACTGCTTGGCTGTGCAGACTTCATGTGGAGAGTACGACGCGTTCCACATTACACCTCCCTGCCTGCTTTTCTTGCTGGGCATTCCCAAAGCTGCCTCCGTCGAACTGGCCCAGCCAACCCCACCTCTCTCTCTCTCTCTCTCTCTCTCTCTCTCATGTTGTTACAAAAATATTATCCTAACATAAGATATATGAGGTTAGGAAGATTGAAAGAAAGAGAGCTCATAAAGTATGATGAGACATGCATGTTGAAGTAGGGGGATACTAGTTCCATCTGCACCTTTTGCATCATTATTCTTTTACATTTCAATTCAGGAAAGTCTGATCACAGGCTAGTGCAAGGTCAGCTTTGCTGTCAATTTGCAAGCTCTCAAGATGTAGAGTGTCCTTGGCCCATGGTTGAGAAAACTATTCATGTTTGCCACCTAAAGATCTATAATTGTTGATTATATTAATCAGCAATGCATTATTGTTTGAAAGTGCTTTAAAATGATAAAGTATTGTTGTTGGATACTAAAGCTTCGAATCATGGGTGTTAGCTGCTGAATAGGTTTAATTTCAAGGAAATATGGTATGTTCCGGATGTAACCATCCCCAGTCTCCATAAAATTGTGTTTTAAATTTATCAACCAAAAAATCAGAATGCATAACGATTGGACCAATTACATACTTCAAGCAGGCAAGATATGCCAATTGTTGCTGGAAATTGGACCCGGGGGCGACCGTGAGCCGAGAGGGGAGGAGCTCCGCTGCTGGAACAGTAGGTGGCGGTGCGTCAGCTGGTGGCGTCCTCCTGGAGAATCCTGCAAGAAAGCCGGTGGCCGGGATTTTCGGCGCCGGCCCTCCGATGCTTAAGTCAGAGGGGGGCTAGTGTATGAGTGGAGTAAAAGAGGAGAATGTTTGTTCTTGTATATCCCCCTTTTCTTTTCCCCCAGGTTCCCTTTTATAGAAGGATATTATGTTACCTGAGAGGTGACAGGGTAGATTATCTTTTTCATGATAATTGGGCACGATCACGCTCATTAATGGCATTGTGGAGAATAAGACCGGATCAGACCGGAGTCAGCGAACTGTCATGGTTGATCAGACCTGTTGGAGTGGTTGAACCGCCGGCCGTGGTGGGCCTGGGGTTCATAGATAACAAGTGCATTGATTGCTGAGTGAACCGGTGATCAGGGAGAGCCATACGCTTTAATAGTCCAGTGATCCGGAGATCATCTTGAGCCGTGTTCATTTAATGGTTGAGTGCATTGGAGGCCCGCAGGGGTCACACGCATTAATGATAGGGCGTGCCGAAGGTCTGCGGAAGTCACGTGCCTTAATGGTTTGATGACGGTAACAGAGTACGGTGGAGTCGGGTATCTAACTATCAGATCCTCTGGAGGATTAGGCGGGGGTCAGATATTTGGTTAAGGCATGGGCTCGGCACGGGTGCCGAGCCGAGCCAGTTGCTCAGCGGGGTGTCTCCAGCTTGAGCGTTGTGAGGTCGGGCACCTGTCTGGTCGGGCGCCTTCTTGGTCGAGCGCCTTGGTCGAGCGCCTCCCTGATTGGGCGCCTTTCTGGTCGGGCACCTTTCTGGTCGGGCGCCTTGGTGGTCGGGCACCTTCCTGGTCGGCGCTATCTGGTCGAGCGCCTTCCGGGTTGGCACGACTTGGGTTTTTCCCCAACACTACCCCCCGACTTCCGAGTTCCAGCTGACCACCAGCTTGAGCGCGGGAAGTAGTTTTAGTCGGGTCATTATGAGTTAGGAAAATTTTGAATTATCGCGCGCTTCGAGGCGCTTTTAATGGGCGGCGTCTCTTCTTTTCCAAAATGCCTCATTATTAGGGTGCCTCTCTCAAAGCGTCCTCACGTCGTGGGCTCATGATAGGGCCGCACGATCCGACAAGGCGCTTCTGTGTTCGAAGCGTCAGCTTGAATTAAATGCGGCGCTCCGGCTCTCGAGCCTACACGCGTCATGATCTGAACGAGGAGCAGCGTTTTTCCTCGCTGATCTGGGCCGTTGGAGGAACCTACATAAGCCCTCACCTGGCCTCCAGCTACTTTCTTATTGTCTTCTTGCTCCAGCTTCTTCTCAGTCCGAAGTTTTCAGTCTCCGGCGAACTTCACAGGTCTCTCTTCTTCTTTTTTTTTTTTATCCTTCCAGAATCCTTTCCTCTCTTCTTCCTCCTAATGGGTCCCGGTCCGAGCGATATCGAGTCCACCATGAGTGAGCTAGAGATCGAAATGGTCGAGGAATGGTTCTTTCCTCGACAAGGGTTCCGTTTGGAGCCCGCGAGATTGGGGGATCGAATAACGAATCCCCCGGTAGGCCGGATCGGAGTGTACATGGAGGCACTCTGGGCCGGCCTACGATTTCCCTTTCACGGGTTCGTGAACGAGTTGCTTACGGAGTACCAGTTGGTCCCGGCGCAACTTGCTCCGAATGCCTGGAGGACAATCGTCGGTATCCTGTCGCTGTGTTTGGCGTTCGGGATTCCGACCTCTGTGAACGTTTTCCGGCGACTTTTCGTGTTGAAGTCGAACCCGGGAGACGGAGAGTGGCTCTACGTCGCCCTTCGGGCGGGTCGGCCACTCTTCCAGGGCGCCCCATCGTCCATTCATGAGTGGAAGAAGAAACTCTTCTTCCTGGGCTCCGAGCGGACATGGGGGTTTGACCCTAGGTGGAGGCTGAGCCGACTTAGGACCGTAAACAAAGTTTCCAAGCTTTCTATGCGCGAGCAGGGGATCCTTGACACCGTTCGCAGCCTCGGGGACGGTATTCTGCTGAGTGGCCTCATAAGCGAGGATGCTCTAGTGAATGTTGGCCTGAGCTCGGCGCATCCTCAGGATAAGGGTAATAATAGAAAGTTACTTTTTTATTCTGCTATTATTCTGTGCTAATCCTGCTCGTCCTTGCAGATATCGCAAAAATGGTGACTAAGAGCGAGGTTTTGTACGCCCGTTTTCAGAAAAGGACGGCCGAGCTCGCGGGGGAGCCGACCGAGCCGAAGAAGAAGGCGAAGGTCTCGGCGACCACGGCGGCCGAGACGGGCGCTCCCAGCAATGCGCATTCTGAAGCTGGTCGGAGGGAGGGCCCAGGTTCCAAGGATGCAATCTCCGGCGAAGCCACGATGGCGCTCCCGTGCCCGGCGCCTATTTCGCAAATTCCTGGTCGGTAGGAAGCCCCGAGTACCGACCAGGGAGGGAGGAATTCAACGGCGGATTTGGCGCTTGCGCGCCCCGCCCCAACTTTGCGGCAGTCAGATCGGCCGCCTGTCCGACCCCAATTCCCCAGTCCCGAGCCGGAGAATAGTCAAGGAGCTACGGGGTCGGCTCCGCCCAGGCCAGCCGAGGCCGGCCTTCCGGGCTCGTCGGGCCCCCGGAAGCGGGTGCCTTATGCTCCCGGGTGGGCGGTTTTCGAGGGCGACTCAGCCCTCGATAACCCCCAAGTAGCGCGCGAGGTTCTTCGGGTCGCGCTGCTCCCGGCCGACCAGGCCAAGATCCGGTCCATGAACTATGGCGCCTTCATGGACTCTGCCCTTTGCTCTGCCGTCCGGGTAAGTTAATCTCTTCATTTGCGCAACTATATTGGTGCAAGTTTATTTTAAATTGGATTTGTTTCTCACGTCCCTCTTTTTACAGCATCTGCACGAGACGGAGACGCTGATGCACATCATCCAAGACTATCGGAAGCGAGCCCGAAGGCATCAGCGGGGGCACGAGGAGGCCGAGGCGAGGCGCCTGGTGTCCGAGGCCGAGCGCCTGGAGCTCCAGACGAGAATGGGGGCGGCCGAGGATGAGAAGTCGTGCCAACCTAGAAGGCGCTCGACCAGAGAGCGCCGACCAGGAAGGCGCTCGACCACCAAGGCGCCCGACCAGAAAGGCGCCCAATCAGGGAGGCGCTCGACCAAGAAGGCGCCCGACCAGACAGGCGCCCGACCTCACAACGCTCAAGCTGGAGACACCCCGCTGAGCAACTGACTCGGCTCGGCACCCGTGCCGAGGCCATGCCTTAACCAAATATCTGACCCCCGCCTAATCCTCCAGAGGATCTGATAGTTAGATACCCGACTCCACCGTACTCTGTTACCGTCATCAAACCATTAAGGCACGTGACTTCCGCAGGCCTTCGGCACGCCCTATCATTAATGCGTGTGACCCCTGCGGGCCTCCAATGCACTCAACCATTAAATGAACACGGCTCAAGATGATCTCCGGATCACTGGACTATTAAAGCGTATGGCTCTCCCTGATCACCGGTTCACTCAGCAATCAATGCACTTGTTATCTATGAACCCCAGGCCCACCACGGCCGGCGGTTCAACCACTCCAACAGGTCTGATCAACCATGACAGTTCGCTGACTCCGGTCTGATCCGGTCTTATTCTCCACAATGCCATTAATGAGCGTGATCGTGCCCAATTATCACGAAAAAGACAATCTACCCTGTCACCTCTCAGGTAACATAATATCCTTCTATAAAAGGGAACCTGGGGGAAAAGAAAAGGGGGATATACAAGAACAAACATTCTCCTCTTTTACTCCACTCATACACTAGCCCCCCTCTGACTTAAGCATCGGAGGGCCGGCGCCGAAAATTCCGGCCACCGGCTTTCTTGCAGGATTCTCCAGGAGGACACCACTAGCTGACGCACCGCCACCTACTGTTCCAGCAGCGGAGCTCCTCCCCTCTCGGCTCACGGTCGCCCCCGGGTCCAATTTCCAGCAACACCAATCACAATTAACAACCAATGATAATTAGCTAGAAAAATTTTGAGAATCACTAGTTTACAATTTTTTTCCAATTATAAGCCAATTAAGTTTATTTCTTTTTAATGTCTTATCTACTACAAAGGAAAATACATCGTTGGCATCATATATCTATCAACTTACATAATAGGAGGGTTCTTCTTTTATATCCTCCCTCTAGCCGTCGGCTTCCAACTATTGTTTTAGAAATGCTACAATAACCCAGAAAAATCACTAATAAAAGTCGCTCAACTGTCCTGCACCATTATGTTAGATGTATGCCGTAGAAGCCAATTTGGCTGACACATTGTTGATTCTTGGGACATAATTTTGTACTTGACTATTTATTATTGAATAAATAAAAGGCATCTTTTCATTCATATTGTTTATGTGTCTATGAATCGTCCAAGAAATTAATAAGATGATGATACATATTCTCAAGAGTTGAGAATTTGAGCCATGTATCATTGGTGATTAATTTCTAAATGCTCCTGATCAATGGATCATCACGAGGACGGTGATCGATCCGATCAGTGCACAGATCACTTTCCTTCTGGATGGACGAGACTTGAGTTCACAGTGTAGGGACACTGAAGTGATAGTGCAGGTGCTTGTTAGAGAACAAGGGTACTGAGCGTGACCAAGACAAGAAGTCACTTGGATGTCTATCCACTCGTCAGTGACTTGCTTGATGTTGCAGTAGTGTGACTGGTCCTTTGACCTGCGGTGCTTCGGCTGCTCACAGTGAGGTTATTGTAGTTTGACTGCACACATACATGGTCTCTAGCCATATGGGTCCATGCAGTGTAGATTGGCTGCAGTAAGTTCACTGTAGGAGTAGGGTATGCGCCTATAAGGAATCTATCGACCTTGATAGAAGAGGAGTGATCCTATGTGATTTGTTAGACTGAGTTCTAAGACCTTGGCCAGGGCAGTAATATAAAGTGAAAAAAGAGTTTTTCACTATCGAACTCAAGTCGAATAAATCTTGACATATGACAGACGATGGGGTTTGACGAGTTGTCCATGACCTCCGTCCTGTAGGGATCCACGATAGTAGGATTGTATCACATGTTAACTGCACCTAGAGGTTCATCTTTCTATTCTACTGGGTAGCCACTACATGCTGCTAGGTGTCACTGGTGGATGGTGGGACTCATAGGGATTATCTTGATGATCGATAAACCCTAATGAGTTGAGTTGGAATCGTTCCAACCCATTGAAAGGAGTTTTCAATGATATTGTGATAGAGATCATAACATATCTCACTACCAGTCAGAGTAGAACCTATGGGGTCACACACACTAGAAGTATTGACCGATCCGATGGTTGAAATCGTGATTAGGAATCACAAGTAATCAATTTGATTGATAAGAAGTTGAAGAAGGAAAGGAAATTAATTAATTGGACTTGAAACAAGAATCCTACTTCGGGTAGGATTCATAGAGTCCTAATTGGATTAGGACTGGGAATCCTAGTTGGAGTAGGACTGGGATTCCTACTTGGAATAGAATTCCTACAATCCTAATAAGATTAGGAATTTTGAATTAAAATTGGATTCCTACTTGGAGTAGGATTTCTAGAAATCCTAATTGGATTAGGACTTCGGATTCAAACAGAGTCCTAATTGTATTAGGACTAAAATTAAATACATCCTAATTGGATTAGGATTCCTTAAGTCTAAATTAATTATTAATCCAATGAATCAACATGACTCCTAATTGGATTAGGATTGAAGAGTTCAATTGAGTCATGGTTCATTCAAGTCCTAATTGGATTAGGACTAGCGTAGATTGAACCCAATTTGGCCAATCCTAATTAGATTAGGATTAAACCATGAGAGAGGCACCTAATCCTCTTTGGAAGAGGATTAAGTTAACCAAGTAAGAGGGACATCAGCCCCTCTCCACTTGGCTAGGGCGACATGAAGAGCTAGGGCCGGCGCCCCTTCTTTGGTAAGTTATCATGGAGCTCCTAATTGTTAGGAGCTCCACTCCCTTTAAAAGGAGGACTAGGGCCGGCCCCCTTTAAGGTGGAATCCTCTCTTCCTCCAAGCCGTGGCCCTCTCCTTTCCCTTGGTGTTCAGCCGCAAGCAAGCTTGAAGAGATCAAGTGCTTGGCGTCATCCTTCTTCCTCTCTTCCTTCTTCCAACGCAAGAAAGGAAAAGGCTGCAGGCAGGCTTTGGCTCTTCATCAAGTCTTCATCCTTCTTCTTCCTCCTCTCAAGTGCAATCAAGAGTTGATTGAAAGAGAGGACATCAGCCATCAAAAGCTATCTCTGCAAGGGAGCTAGCACCCCGGTGAGATAGAGAGCTTGGATCGGATCCTGCTTCGTGTGGATACCCGTAGAGGCCGGACGTTTGAACGGCTTCAAGCGAACCCTCTTCCAAAACCACGAATTCAGATTTGCGGTGATCATCTACCCGCGCAAGGTGAAGATCTGATCTTCCTAATAGTTTTAAAAGTTTTAATTCTTACCTAATTACGAAAGGTCTCGAAAACAACGTTAATGCGATGAACGTCGATCCCGCACATGCCCCCTTTCCGCTGCCATCTGATTTTTGTTTTGAAATATCAGCGGCATGGGCGGGTTCCTTGACAGTGGTATCAGAGCCTAGGCTTCGTAGATTAAGGTAGAAATTAAATATCTAAAGGCTTATTAGATCTGAAAATTGAATTATCATGCATGCTGAAAAATTCTGCATGCAGATTTTTCAGGGGTGCTGATTTTTTTTTCATGCTGATTTTTATGTGATAAAAAGATGATTCTAATTGCATTGTTAATGGGATTACAAAGTTTAGAATCATGATTAGCATGATCAGCGACCTATGTCATGATATAATCAGTTAGTTTTCAGATCTGAAAATTATAATTGTTGCATACGGTGATGATCATAGGATTCAAACCCTTTTGGTATCAAATGTAATGACCTGCGATGTGATCTGCGATGTCATGTAATTTTTCAGATGCTTGCATGCATCTTATTTGATGTTTTGAGAGGCCTGCGTGCCTCCTAAAAGGAGATGTAAATTATTTTTATTTTTATTTTACATCTGGTTGTATTTCTGTGATGTGATGTACATCAACGATCAAGTTGAAGCAAAGGCATGAGATGAAAGGTGATCTAAGCGGTTGATGGCGATGGGATCAAGAGTTGATCAAGGACCGAATCAAGGAGGCTTGGAACCAATTCAAGAGTTGAAGACCACTTGATCGATTGATGTGCATGTGCTTGTAATATGACCTAATTAGAATCCATGATCATCACCTAGTTAAAGTTTAGCTTTATTAGATGCTGCGATTATAACTGCCTGTGATGTGCCGTTTACATGTGATGTGAATGCGAGTCGGGTAGATAGGTTTACATATGATGTAGCAAACCCAATTGAGACCTAAATCAAAATCTCCTCAATCAAGTCGAGAGTGAACCGACATGAGCAAGTCATATTAGATTAATTGATCTAATTGGTGTCTAGGAAAGCATGAAAGGTGGTTACTTAATTAGGACCTTACTCTCTGAGTAAGGAGAGCCTCCCACCTGCTTACCTGGCCAATTGTTCGATTACCTCTTATGAAGGGCTCAAGTTGCAAACACTAAGACCTGATTAACCAATATTAAGTCAATAGGTCTTCCACTGTAGTAGAGCTGCTAAGGCCTTTCTGATGTTGATTTGTCTCGGCTGGACACAGTGGTCAAGTTGCATCGGGGGGCTGGACCTCTCTATAGACATGAGATGTTGTAGGGTAAAGGTGGGGTTGGGCACCAATAACTGTTAGGTGAGGATCCAATGACGACTTTATTCCAACGGTTATACGGTGGGTCTGACTTAACTAAGAAATGGGACCAATAACTGTTAGGTGAGGTCTTCATGGCTTAGAGACCAAGTTACACTGCAACATGCTTGAGAAGCATTGTACAAGAGTTGTACACTCATCCATCTATGTGTCACCAATAACTGTTAGGTGAGGTGGCATGTAAATCGGTGGGATCGCAGTACCCACTAGAACAGATTAGGATCAAGTACAAAAGTCTAACTAGAATCTTTACTCTCTGCAGATACAATGTCGGCTTCAAACCCTTTGACCCGTATTCTTGAGACCAACCGACTGACCGGAACCAATTACAAAGACTGGCTTAGAAATCTCAAAATTGTTTTGGACTGTGAGAAAATAGGCTACATACTCGATTCAGATATCCCCACACTACCAGCACGTCCTACTGATGTTCAGCGTGAGATGCATAAAAAGTGGTTGGATGATGACATTAGAGTAAAATGCTATATGATGGCATCCATGTCTAATGAACTCCAATGCCAGCATGAAAATATAAAGACTGCTAGGGACATACTGGCACACCTGCAAGAGTTGTATGGTGAGCAGAGTCGCACAGCTCGTTTTGAAGTGTCCAAGAGGCTTTTCAAAGTGAAGATGCGCGAGGGGCAGTCTGTCTATGATCACGGTCTGACCATGATCAAGGATCTAGAGGAGCTTGAGAAGCTCGGTATGGACATGCACAAGGAATTACTAGTGGATTTGATCCTACAGTCACTTCCTGATTCATTTGGTCAGTTTATAGTAAACTACCACATGAATAAGATTGAATGCACTAAGACTGAACTAATCAATATGTTGGTAACTGCTGAGGGAGCCTTGAAAGGTTCAAGAGGCAATGTCCTTGCTGCTGAGTTGACTTCTGGTTTCAAGAGAAAGTCTACTTGGAAGAAAAAGAAGCCTGCTAAGAAGCAGAAGAAAGACAAGAAGCCAAAGAATGAAGTTCAAAAGAAAAAGGCTAACGACAAAGGAAAATATTTCCACTGCAATGTCGAAGGCCACTGGAAGAGAAACTGTCCTTCATACCTCGAGAGCCTGAAGAACAAGAAAGGTGACACACCTTCAGAAGGTATAGACTTGCTCATAATTGAAACTAATCTAACGGTTTCTTCTACTTCTAGTTGGGTTATAGATTCTGGTTCTAGTGCTCATTTGTGCACTACCATGCAAGGTCTAAAGAAAAGTAGAAGGCTGGCGGAAGGTGCGGTAACCCTTCGGGTTGGCAACGGGGCAAAAGTTGCTGCTATGGCTGTGGGCACCTACCATCTGCGACTACCGTCTGGATTTAGTTTATTACTTAGAGACTGCTATTATGTACCTGCTGCTAGCAGAAATTTGATTTCTGTTTCATGTCTAGCACAGGAAGGTCATGTTTTTACATTTGACAAAGACTGCTGTTCTATTTATTTAAGAAATAAAATAGTCGCACGTGGTTTCATGATTGACAGTCTCTATCATTTACATATGGATGTATCTGTGAATGTTACCGAGCAAGATGTGAGTGCCAAAGGATCCAAAAGATCCAGAGATGAGATAAACCAAAGATATTTGTGGCACCTCAGGCTTGGCCATATTGGAGAGGACAGAATGAACAAAATGGATAAAGATGGGCTTTTAGGCTCATTGACTTCCGAGTCATATCCAGTTTGCAAGTCCTGTCTTCAAGAAAAAATGGCTAGACCGCCCTTTGTAGGACATGGGGAGAGGACCACTGAAATACTTACCCTAATACATACAGATGTATGTGGCCCATTCGATGTGCTAGCCAGGAGACGTTATTCTTACTTCATTACCTTTACCCATGATTATTCACGGTATGGATATGTGTATCTTATGAGACACAAGTCTGAGTCTTTTGAAAAGTTCAAAGAGTTCAAGAATGAAGTAGAAAAACAAACTGAAAAACCTCTTAAGGCTCTTCGATCAGATCGAGGAGGAGAATACCTTAGTGGGGAATTCCGGGACTATCTCAAAGAAAACGGCATAGTCTCACAATGGACACCTCCGGGTACACCTCAACTCAACGGGGTGTCAGAGAGGAGGAATCGGACCCTATTGGATATGGTCAGGTCCATGATGAGCTTCACTGATTTACTTGTGTTTCTTTGGGGAGATGCCTTACTCACAGCGATTTATTTATTGAATAGAGTTCCCTCTAAATCCGTTCCCACCACACCATATGAGATATGGCATGGTAAGAAACCAAGTCTTGGTCATCTCAAGATTTGGGGGTGTCCGGCCCACGTCAAGAGACTACAGGCAGACAAGTTAGAGGCTAGGACCATAAGTGCTCGTTTTATAGGATATCCTAAAGAGTCATTAGGATACAATTTTTATGTCTCAGAGGATCACAATATGTTTGTGAGCCGTCATGCCATCTTCTTGGAAAATCAGTTTATCCTTGATAGAGGCAGTGGGAGGAAAATTGAGCTTGAAGAGAAAGTCTCTGAAAAGCAACGAGTTATGGATCCTATAGAACCCATTCATGAAGAGCCAGTACACGATGTCCCTCAACCACCTCGTAGATCTAGTAGGGTCTCCCATCCTCCCGATAGATACTTAGGTATACTAGAAGAGGAAACCGAGGAAATGTTCCTAGTGGGAGATAGGGATCACATACAGGATCCCAAAACCTACAACGAGGCGATATCTGATATCGATTTCGAGAAATGGCTGGAAGCTATGAAGTCAGAGTTAGACTCCATGCATTCCAACCAAGTCTGGACCTTAGTAGATCCACTAGAAGGTATTGTACCTATTGGATGCAAATGGATCTACAAAAGAAAGATAGGTTCGGATGGAGAGGTAGAGACCTACAAGGCAAGGCTTGTGGCAAAAGGGTATAGTCAGCGCGAGGGCATTGACTATCAGGAGACCTTTTCACCTGTAGCCATGCTAAAATCCATCCGAACATTGCTTGCCTTTGCAGCATTTCATGATTATGAAATCTGGCAGATGGATGTGAAAACTGCTTTCCTGAATGGATATCTTGATGAAGATATCTATATGGAACAGCCTTTGGGTTTCACTTCCAGTGATGGAGATCACAAGGTCTGCAAGCTGCAAAGGTCCATCTATGGACTTAAGCAAGCATCTCGGAGTTGGAACACTCGTTTCGATGATGCAATCAAAACGTTTGATTTCATCAAAAACGAAGAGGAACCGTGTGTTTACAAAAAGGTTAGTGGGAGTGCTGTCGTTTTTCTCGTACTGTACGTAGATGACATTCTCCTGATAGGGAATGATATTCCCATGCTAACCTCGGTCAAGGTCTGGTTGTCAAAAGAATTCTCCATGAAAGACCTTGGGGAAGCATCCTAAATTTTGGGAATAAAGATCTATAGAGATTGATCTAAAAGGATGCTTGGCCTTTCACAGAAGATGTGCATAGAGGAGGTGCTGAAAAGGTTCAGCATGGAAAACTCCAAGAGGGGTCTCTTACCCCTAAGGCATGGAATTCATCTCTCCAAGAAGATGTGCCCCAACACATCTGAAGAGATTCAACGCATGAGCAAGATTCCCTATGCATCGACAATAGGAAGCCTCATGTATGCCATGCTGTGTACACGACCTGATATAGCTCTTGCTGTGAGTGTCACAAGCAGATATCAGTCGGATCCAGGCAAGAAGCACTGGATAGCTGTGAAGAACAGTCTTAAGTACTTGAGAAGAACTAAGGACATGTTCTTGGTCTTTAGGAGAAGATCAGAGTTGAAGGTAGAAGGATGCACACATATTGATGATAGAAAGTCTACATCAGAATATGTGCAATTGTGATTCAGTAAATTGGAAGAGTTCCAAACAACGGATCATTATAGATTCTACCTTAGAAGCTGAATGTTAAGCCGTATCTAAGGGTGCAGTAGAAACCTTCTGATTAAAGCAGAGTTAGGTGTAATGTCATCAGATGCCATAACACTTTACTGCGATAACATTGGCACCATAGCACTAGCTATGGAGCCATGGTCTCATTAGAAGTCCAAGCACATAGAGCGGCGCTTCCATTTCATACGCGACTATGATGTAGAGGTGCAGAGAGTAGACTCCGCGGATAACGTGGCAGACCCGTTCACTAAGCAGCTGAGTCAGCAAAAGACTGAAGCCCACCTTGAGAAGATGGGCCTAAGATATATGACCAATTGGCTTTAGTGCAAGTGGGAGATTGTTAGATGTATGCCCTAGAAGCCAATTTGGCTGACACATTGTTGATTCTAGGGACATAATTTTGTACTTGACTATTTATTATTGAATAAATAAAAGGCATCTTTTCATTCATATTGTTTATGTGTCTATGAATCGTCCAAGAAATTAATAAGATGATGATACATATTCTCAAGAGTTGAGAATTTGAGCCATGTATCATTGGTGATTAATTTCTAAATGCTCCTGATCAATGGATCATCACGAGGACGGTGATCGATCCGATCAGTGCACAGATCACTTTCCTTCTGGATGGACGAGACTTGAGTCCACAGTGTAGGGACACTGAAGTGATAGTGCAGGTGCTTGTTAGAGAACAAGGGTACTGAGCGTGACCAAGACAAGAAGTCACTTGGAT
Organism: Phoenix dactylifera; assembly: GCF_009389715.1. Classification (NCBI taxonomy): domain Eukaryota; kingdom Viridiplantae; phylum Streptophyta; class Magnoliopsida; order Arecales; family Arecaceae; genus Phoenix; species Phoenix dactylifera. The sequence continues at coordinate 28,142 of NW_024067913.1, forward strand.
GTCTATCCACTCGTCAGTAACTTGCTTGATGTTGCAGTAGTGTGACTGGTCCTTTGACCTGCGGTGCTTCGGCTGCTCACAGTGAGGTTATTGTAGTTTGACTACACACATACATGGTCTCTAGCCATATGGGTCCATGCAGTGTAGATTGGCTGCAGTAAGTTCACTGTAGGAGTAGGGTATGCGCCTATAAGGAATCTATCGACCTTGATAGAAGAGGAGTGATCCTATATGATTTGTTAGACTGAGTTCTAAGACCTTGGCCAGGGCAGTAATATAAAGTGGAAAAAGAGTTTTCCACTATCGAACTTAAGTCGAATAAATCTTGACATATGACAGACGATGGGGTTTGACGAGTTGTCCATGACCTCCGTCCTGTAGGGATCCACGATAGTAGGATTGTATCACATGTTAACTGCACCTAGAGGTTCATCTTTCTATTCTCTGGGTAGCCACTACATGCTGCTAGGTGTCACTGGGGGATGGTGGGACTCATAGGGATTATCTTGATGATCGATAAACCCTAATGAGTTGAGTTGGAATCGTTCCAACCCATTGAAAGGAGTTTTCAATGATATTGTGATAGAGATCATAATATATCTCACTACCAGTCAGAGTAGAACCTATGGGGTCACACACACTAGAAGTATTGACCGATCCGATGGTTGAAATCGTGATTAGGAATCACAAGTAATCAATTTGATTGATAAGAAGTTGAAGAAGGAAAGGGAATTAATTAATTGGACTTGAAACAAGAATCCTACTTCGGGTAGGATTCCTAGAGTCCTAATTGGTTTAGGATTGGAAATTCTAGTTGGAGTAGGACTGGGATTCCTACTTGGAATAGGATTCCTACAATCCTAATAAGATTAGGAATTTTGAATTAAAATTGGATTCCTACTTGGAGTAGAATTCCTAGAAATCCTAATTGGATTAGGACTTCGGATTCAAACAGAGTCCTAATTGGATTAGGACTAAAATTAAATACATCCTAATTGGATTAGGATTCCTTAAGTCTAAATTAATTATTAATCCAATGAATCAACATGACTCCTAATTGGATTAGGATTGAAGAGTTCAATTGAGTCATGGTTCATTCAAGTCCTAATTGGATTAGGACTAGCGTAGATTGAACCCAATTTGGCCAATCCTAATTAGATTAGGATTAAACCATGAGAGAGGCACCTAATCCTCTTTGGAAGAGGATTAGGTTAACCAAGTAAGAGGGACATCAGCCCCTCTCTACTTGGCTAGGGCGACATGAAGAGCTAGGGCCGGCGCCCCTTCTTTGGTAAGTTATCATGGAGCTCCTAATTGTTAGGAGCTCCACTCCCTTTAAAAGGAGGACTAGGGCCGGCCCCCTTTAAGGTGGAATCCTCTCTTCCTCCAAGCCGTGGCCCTCTCCTTTCCCTTGGTGTTCAGCCGCAAGCAAGCTTGAAGAGATCAAGTGCTTGGCGTCATCCTTCTTCCTCTCTTCCTTCTTCCAACGCAAGAAAGGAAAAGGCTGCAGGCAGGCTTTGGCTCTTCATCAAGTCTTCATCCTTCTTCTTCCTCCTCTCAAGTGCAATCAAGAGTTGATTGAAAGAGAGGACATCAGCCATCAAAAGCTATCTCTGCAAGGGAGCTAGCACCCCGGTGAGATAGAGAGCTTGGATCGGATCCTGCTTCGTGTGGATACCCGTAGAGGCCGGACGTTTGAACGGCTTCAAGCGAACCCTCTTCCAAAACCACGAATTCAGATTTGCGGTGATCATCTACCCGCGCAAGGTGAAGATCTGATCTTCCTAATAGTTTTAAAAGTTTTAATTCTTACCTAATTACGAAAGGTCTCGAAAACAACGTTCATGCGATGAACGTCGATCCCGCACATGCCCCCTTTCCGCTGCCATCTGATTTTTGTTTTGAAATATCAACGGCATGGGCGGGTTCTCTGACACATTAAAGTTGCATTATTACATGGGACAGTTCACAGTGCAAATTCAAGAGAAGTCCAAACTCACAAAAATAAGTCTAAAACGATTATCAATTTTCAAGAAAAACAAGGATCATTATAATGGTTTCAGCCATGGTTTCGGCCCTTGCTCGCAAGACTCTAAATATGTGCTGTACTGTTATAATATAATTGAGCCCTAAAAGAGCTGTTTTTGGGCATTCTAGATTTTTGTGTTGTTGCTCTACCATTTTTACAACCTCCTCCATTATTTCTTAAGAGTTCTTCGGATTTAGATATTAGAGGATCTTTCACCAAATACTCGTTGACATTATTTTTATTTTTATTTTTATTGTTTCAAGCCCAACATTAGAGCAAAGGCTCGAACACGATCTTAGCTTTCCTGCGCTATCTTGGCCATGCCTCGACTTTCTGCTGATCTTCACAACCTGAATGGTCGACCACCGAGGTCTCCAGCAACTCACCAGCTTGGCGCCTCGGTCATATCGATTCTTAGCTGCAACAAATATCATAACGGTTATAATAACCACTATTTACCTCAAAAATAATATTTAAAAATTTTATAATAAATAACCAATATTATAGTGGTTATTGTAATAGAGTTATAATGTTGCCTTTTCATTCACTTTTTATTATATACAAATAGTTTTTTTGAACATACAAACACTTTTGAAGATAATTTGATACACTAGTTTAAATTTTAAAATAGTATTTATTTGCAATAAAATATAGTAAAATTAGTTATTAATATTTATATTATAATAGATTGTTGTAACATGAACTAATGCATTGTAATAGACATTATTAATGGTTGTGATATTAGCATTATAATAAAAAAGTAATGGATTAAAAATGAAATAATAATACTACTTTTGCATTAAAGTTATCATAATATTACGATAAAACAAATTTTCAAGATACTGAGAGTAAGTTGCAACAATTGTTGCACAATAAGGTAGCCATGATAAAATTTATTACTATGCCAAGTAACAACAAAGTACTATATAAAATATTTTATGCCAAGAATAAATATCATTTTTTTTTAAATTTTTAACTATAAAATATTTCTCGTTCTAACTTATAAAAATCATGATTGCACATGCCTATATAGATCTGGAGAGAGATAGACTTAGCCATACTTGAGTAAATCTTCACTCACTGTAGAATAAACAATAAAGGTCGGACATCGATGATTTAAATTGTTGGATATTATCTACTATCTCTATACACCAAAAATCATATGATTTGGAGACCCTGAGCATATACATTAAGGGCTCGTTTGGTTCACGGGAAAAGAAGGGGGGAAAGTGTGGTCAACGGGAAAGTAATGAGATACCTCTTGTTTGGTTGGAGTTTTCAAAGGAGAGAGAAGGGAAAGTTGTATTCCCATGGGAATGTGATTCCCACATTTCATGGGAAAGTCTTTCCCATGAGAAACATGGGAAAGTTACTTTCCCATGAGGCGGGAATCACTCCATTTTTACTTTTTCCCAAAAAGTCCCTTCAGCATTAAAGAAGCATTAAAGAGGCATTAAAAACCTAATTTTTATTAAGGGCATAATAGGAATTATATATAACTTTCCTAAGAAAGTGGATGGCCAACCAAACATAAGCACCTTGGAAATTTGTCACTTTTCCATGGTCAACCAAACATGCCAAAAGTACTTTCCTAGGCATCCTCTTCCTAGGAATTTGTTTCCCAGGAATCATATTCCTAGGAAGAAAAATGTTTCCCGCGAACCAAACGAGCCCTAAGTGGTCAAAAAATTGGACAGTTTAAATAACATGAAATAATATATGTTTCTTTGACCATGCATATGTTAGGAGTCCCCAAATCTATATGATTTATGATGTATAAATAGTTTAGAGGTAGTAGATCATATCTGACATTCGTATTATCAATATGAAACTTTTATTATCCGATCTAAACCTGATTCGATTGAAGTGGAGATCCACTCAAGTGCAATTAAATCTATTTATGTGCATATAAGTCTTTCTTTATACATAAACTAGCATATAACCTGAATGATGCATAGGGAGTTTTTTTGTCTTTTTTCAAATGTTCTTTCAATAAAATATAGCAATGTAATAAATTATAATAAATAGAAAACTTCAATAGCCAAATTTTTGCAGTACATTAAGCAATAACTTTAATGATGATTGGCATACTAATATCACTAATACTATCATCTATATAGCAAATGAAAACTCTGCATAAGTTAAGACTTCATAGAAAAACTCTTGTTAGTAAAACCAACGTCACTAATACCGGAACTATGCAATACAAAGGTATTTTTTCTTCTTTTTTCTATTATTATTGAAATGCAATATAACAATGTACTAAATTATAAAAAATAGAAGACTTCAATAGCTAGACTTTTGTTGCATATTGAGCAATGTAACTTTAATAATGGCTGACCAAAAACTTCAGCCAAATATCTAAACTAACATAGTAATATCATTTTAGGTAAGTATACGACTTATTATACTTATCTATTTTAGTTAGATAATCTTCTTAAGTATCAATTATAAGTACTCTTGATTTTGATAATATTAAGATATTCCATTATCTACCACTTATACTTACTTATAATTAAAGGAATAGATAATATAATACCCACTTATAAGTTATAACATATATCTATTAACAAGTGATCATTATAGGCCCATCTTCCTCTTGTATAAGCTATAAACGCTCTAGTTATTATCCAAAGTAAAAAAAAAAAAAATCATATAGTGACATTATTAATATGGGTGCTCATATGGCGATAGAGAGCTCATCTCAAGTCGAGCCTCCACACACACACACATATATGTAACAATTGATCATTATAGATCTATTTATTATTCAAAATAAAAAGTTGCATGAATAATATTATTCTATGGATATTCATATGGTGAATGAAGAACTTAGTACAATGCCGAGCTTTTATTTACACATACACACACATGGAGAGTCATGCTTCTCACACCATTCCAATAGACATAGAAGAAAAGTAATGTGGGGACAAAATGTGTTTCTTCTTGGAGTGTGAGCCAACAAAGCGCTAAGCTTGGTCACCCTCAATCATGTCAATGCCAAGTCACATTAAGTGGATAATGGCTTACTAGTAAAAATACCATCATAATGCTAGGGAAAATAGAAAGAGTAATGGTTTCAAAGCTATTAGTTAAGTTTTTTTACTACAAATAATACTTAGAATGGATCGAATAATAGAATAATTGCAAAATTATTTGATAATTTTATAAAAGTATAACTAAGAAAACATTAAAAAAATATTAGTCAATAATATATATATAATAAGAAGAAAATTATATATATGTAATAGTTGATCATTATATGTAACAATTGATTATTATAGATCTATTTATTATTTAAATAAAAAGTTATATTAATAATATTATTCTATGGACATTCATATGGTCAATGAAGAGCTTAGTATAATGTTGAGCCTTTACACACACACTTGGAGAGTCATGTTCCTCACAACATTCCAATAGACATAGAAGAAAGAGTAATGTGAGGACAAAATGTGTTTGTTTCCTTGGAGCATGAGCCAACAAAGCGGCATGCTAGGTCACCCTCGATCGTCTCAATGCCAAGTCCCATTAAGTGGATAATGGCTTACTAGTAAAAATACCATCATAATGTAGGAGGAAATAAAAAAAAATAATGGTTTTAAAGCTATGAGTTAAGTTTTCTGCTACAAGTAATACTTGGAATGGATTGAATAATAGAATAATTATAAAAATATTTCATAATTTTTATAAAAGTATAACTAAGAAATCATTAAGAAAATATTAGGCAAGAATATATATATATATATATATATATATATATATATATATATATATATATATATATATATATATATAATAAGAAAATTTTACAAATATATCAACTAATAAAATGAGAAAATATAAAATAAGAAAAATATACAAAATACTTCAAATAATTAAAAAAAATATCAATTGATCTGGAAGTAAAAAATTAGAGAAAGATGCAAGGGAGAACTCTTCTATCTTGGGTTCCTAGTAATGAAAGCTAATTAATAACATGAGGAGGACTCCTATATCGTTCATTTTTAGATTCCTCATTGATATGTAATAACAATACTAATAGAGAATACTTAATCATTAATTTAACTAAGATTGTATATGGTCCAATTGCCTTCTCTCCCATTCTATTTCTCATCCAGCTACTAATTCCCATGGAAGCCTAATAAGATCCACCAAAATGATCTAAAATCATGGAAGACCTTTTCCCCCTTTTTTTTCTGGTTATTACTGATAGATCCCAATCAGGTTCTAATTAGAAGTACCAATCAAAGCCCAATTTGATTCCTTTTTTGTATATAATTTGTGAAATTATGTTCCATGCATTTCCATAAACCATAGCTGTGAACGAGTCCAATTTGGTTATCAATCTTGTTATTAGATGAAATACCAACCAAAGTCCAATTTCGTTTTCACTTTTTTTGGTATCCGAACTGTGAAATTCTGGTTTGAGTTCTCTAAGAATCTTGGTTATTCGAGAGTCACAAAAATACTTTTGGCAACTGGTACCTAGTTATTAAACTTCTAAATGTATTTGATGTAGCTTAAAAACTTAGTTTACATGCACCCAAGTGATATATCAGGAATTCAATTTGGTGAAGATGACATAAATTAAATATTGAAATGAAAAAATAAAGAGTAAAGGATAAAAAAAATCTTGGATGCAATAAAAGATATCAGTAGAATAGAAAAAAAATATAATAGGAAGAAACATGCTAACCTAATAAGAAATAGAGATTTTTAAAAAATAAACCAAGACCCAGATGAACCCTTTCCCTCATCTCTCTCTAAGAATCTTGGTTATTCGAGAGTCACAAAAAACACTTTTGGCAACGAGTACCTAGTTATTAAAATTAGCTTTAAAACTTAGTTTACAAAAAAATCTAATAAGAAGGAAAATGCTCACCAAATAAGAAATGAAAAAAAAAAAGAGATTTTAAAAAATAAATGGAGATCCAGGGTCATCCTGAAGAATCAATGATTATAGTAGAATGCCAAAACCATAGCATTTGAAGAATCATCAATGAGAGACATAGGGAAAGATAGATTAGGGAAAAATCAGTAGTGACGTTGGCTTAGGAGGGGTATAGCATGATGATGGGCTCTCCCCGCCGTGGTGGTCCTCACCGAGGAGAGGAAGAGAGAGATCAGGAGAACCAGCAGTGGTGGCCGGGAGGAGAGTTTGGTCACTGATGAGAGCACAAAAGTACGATCTAAGTACCAATTAACTTAGCCTAATGCTAGCAAAATAATGATAAATAATAGATGTTAACATTTGTATGATTAATATTTTATCCTTAGCACTTATTATAATTTTTAACATTATTTTATATAAATTCATCTAAAAAGGATGCATCCTCCCAACTGCAGAATAGAGTCTATGACTCTTCTTCCGCGCACCCAAGCGACTCCCCAAATTCCGCAATGCAACCCAATCTTCCAGCCGTCCGTGAGCCAGGATCTGTGATTTGATCTCCCGCACCCAATCCTAGCATCCTGATTCCATCCGCACCAGTGATCAACTCCCTTCCCATCTTGACCGCGTTCTCAACCCCCAGTCCCAGCGTCCGCTTCATCCACGGCATCCGGTCCTCTTCTCCCTGCAATCCCGTCTTGACCGCGATCACCTCCCAAGCGTCCGCAGAGCACCCGTATCAAGCCTCCAGATCCTATGCGAGCTTCTCGTGAAGCGTCGCATCGTGAGCAATCTTCTCCAGTGATCCTCACGCGCAGCCCCAGCGTCCGCCTCCTCCATTCACGCGTCTAGCTCTCAGCGTGATTCTCCCGTGTTCATGATCCCAGCGTCTGTGGCGATCCTCCATCGCGTCCATTCTCAGCACCGGATCCAGCCGCGATTACCTCTCAGCCCCATTTATCCCGATCGTCCAAGCTCCAGCTCCCGCGATCACCGCCCAGGGTTTCCAGCGTCCGCAATCAGCTCCTCCACAGCCATCCGAGCCCATTTTCCGGCGAGCAATAGGGCTCTCACGAACTATATAAGGATCTCTCTCGGCTGGGAGGAGGGGGGAGGCTCATTTGGAGAGAAGAAGAGGAAGAACAGAGGAGGCGAGGGCTGCTGCGGTTGAAGAAAGGAAACAGAGGAGGAGCTCCAGCCGTTTGGGAAGGAAAGAAAAAGAGCCCTATTTCCGAAAAGAATAAAAAAAAATGGTGAGGCTAATTTCTTGAATGGAGGGCTAATTTCTTTTGGCAAAGGATGATGGATGAACCCTTGGCATGTTGCTTTCATCAAGTATACTCTAAACTTGTATTCTAATTGTTTAATATCTATTGGTATGACTTTGATTCTTGCATACTCATCTATGAGATAGACTTGTATGGTTTATATATATTGATGCATGGATTGTTTTGATGCTTGATTTGTCGTAGACGTAACCGGCACGATAAATACTTGGATGTTGAATTCATGTTCTTAGATTGTATACTCCATGATTAGAACTACTCTATCATATTAATCCTTAATCAAGAATCGCCGAGTTTATTTATTGAAAGTAATATTGTCAAGAAGGATTCCGGATCCCTAGCCTTCTCTATATCATCGAACTTTATTTATTGATCTATTATTCTTTGTTTTTAATTTCTAAACCAACTGAAAATTACATTTAGAAATTATGCTAATAATTCATAGACCGTTTCCTGAGGAATCGACCTCGGACTTTCGAGTTATACTACTTGTGCGATTCTCCTACACTTGGGAGAACAATTTTTCGAAAGCACCAAGTTTTTGGCGCCGTTGCCGGGGAACGGCTGAGTTATTAGTATAATTTTAGATTTAATTTTTATCTTAGTAGTTAGTATTTTTCTTTCAAAAAAAAAATTTAAATCTTTACTACTATTTTTTTTAAATTCCCTGCATAGTCTGCATCAAACTCTGATATCATAAAAACGAGCCGTCTGATTGGACTCAAATTTGGTTAGCTGGTGCCAGACACATTGTTTGATTATCGGAACGGTCTGATTGACATTCTGAGACTTTTAATACCATTAGATTAATATAAAATCTTGCTAATTTTTGTTTGAATTTTCTGTGTTTAAATTTTTAGAATCAGAATTTTATTGTTATTATATCTCATTAACCCTTATTGCTAATTAAAAATTGAAAAAAAAAAATTAAAAAAAAGAGGGAACACCTAAAATTTTAAATTTTAAATTTTAGAATTCAATTTCAAACTTCAGCTCATAAAATTTTTAAAAAAAAGAAATAAATAATTTGCTTGATCAACTATTCAATGAAATTTAATGTCATGTCATAAAATATTAAAGAAAAAAATTCTTGATTGTTGCATATAGTATAAGGCATCAGCATAAAATATTCTAAGGACTGAACCCATTAAAAAAGATAAGGTCGGAATTTCATCACTCGTCCTTAGACCAAAAATCATCCCAGTGCATAAATATCCTAAGCTTAACTAAAATCAACTAGACGTTGGCCCCTAAGGATATTCGAGCTCAATAGGATGAAGACCACTGAAAGTTGCACCAATTTCGCTCTATGGCCCAGTCGATGTCTAGGCAAGCTTTGTCCCTCTAAGGGAGACAGTCTTTGTTCGAGGAAAGTGAGTTTTAAGTGGGACCCTTGCTAAATGCATCATGACCCCTCCACTTACCTGGGAGCTTACCTGGTCGACTAGGTTACTAGACCGGATTGGAGGCCTAGGTGTCCTCTTCAAACCAGTTAGGAGCTATCTAGAAATTTAAGAAAAATATTAGAAATTGAGGTGTAATGTTTTAATGCATGCTTGATTGTGAATAGATTTTTGTTTTTCTGTAGGATGTCCTTTTAGATATCTTCAGATAGCACTTATATTAAAAAAATAAAAAAAAGAGAGGAAAATATTTTGCATGCTAAAGTGGAATAGGGACGACACCGGTCGATTAAGTCGTACAACTTTAGATCATTCCTTAGGACACACCCCTGAAATTCCTTCGCAGTATCTCACACCTTGTGCGATGGCTGATTTAAATGAAGATGCGGGAAGCCACCACGATCAAGAACGTGAACCCCATGTTATGACCCTAAGACAATACCTACAACCGGCTAGGACTAGTCAGCCTTCATGCATAATTTTTCCTGATAATGTAGGACATTTTGACATCAAACCAGGGGTAATTCAATTGCTGCCCAAGTTTCATGGGTTAGAGTCCAAAAGTCCGTATCTTCATTTAAAGAATTTTGAAGAATTGAGCATTACATTTAGAGTGCCAAACGTCACCGAGAATGTCCTCAAGTTGACATTGTTCCCTTTCTCTCTAAAGGATAAGGCCAAAACATGGCAAAACTCCTTGCGACCTAGATCAATAAGAATTTGGCAAGATATGCAGAGAGAATTTTTGAAAAAGTTCTTTTCCGCACAAAGGACTAACTTTTTGAAAAGACATATCAGCAATTTCCAACAAAAAGACAACGAAACATTTTATGAATGTTGGAAAAGATTTAAAGACTTTCTTCTCTCATGCCCTCATCACGGGTTCGAAACTTGGAGAACTATTTGCTTCTTTTATGAAGGTTTATCTCCACAGTTGAAACAGTTTGTAGAGACCATGTGCAATGGAAGATTTTTATAAAAACAACCTGATGAGGCATGGGAGTATTTGGATTCCCTTGCAGAGATTGCCCAACTTTGGGATAACGGGGATAGAAACAATAAGTCTTTACCTAAGCCTACTAGCTCTGTACAGGGAGGCCTTTACAACCTCAGAACTGAGGATGATCTTCATGCTAAAATGGCAGCCCTAACTAGGAAGGTAGAAGAAATTGAGCTTAGGAAGGTTGAGCCTGTCAAGACTATAGAGCTTAGAAACGAGTGTTGTGGTATCTGCGATATGTCGGATCATACTACTACAGATTGCCCCACCATACCGGCATTCAAAGAAGTCTTGCACGATCAAGCAAATGCTATGAACTCCTACCAAAAGCCTTATAACGATCCATACTCGAATACCTATAATCCTGGTTGGAAGAATCATCCAAATTTTAGGTGGAGAAAACAATCATCCTTAATAGTCACACCATTCAGCTCCTCCACCTGCACATCCTACTTTTGCATCACCACCCTCCCAAAAGCTGAATATCGAGGATACCTTGCAATCTATACAAACTTTTCTACAAGGTCAAGCTAATATCAATGCTCAAAATACTCGAAATTTTGAAGATATAAGGAACCAATTGTCAATGTTGACTACCGTCCTAAGTACCCAAGAGAAGGGTAAGCTTCCAGCTCAACCCCAACCTAACCCACAAGTGCACGGTAGTAATAATACGGCTCCTTCTAGTTCGCATACAGAACATGCAAAGAGCATTATGACTTTGCGTAATGGGAAAGTCATCGATCAGACTGTCTCATTGAGACCGTGGGTTGCTTCTAATTTTGATGCTCCCAAAGTCGATGAAAGGGACAAAGATGAAGTTGAGGTCCCAACTTCTACCGAAAAAATTGAATGTCCTTTTTTCCCACCTTTTCCACAACGGTTAAAGCCATTGTAAAAGCTCGAACCGAATTCTGAAATTCTTGAGCTTTTCAAGCAAGTAAAGATCGATGCAATCAAACAAGTACCCTCATAAGCCAAATTTTTGAAGGACTTGTGTATTGTCAAGCGCCGATTAAATGTTAAGAAGAAGGCATTTTTAACTAAAAATGTGAGTGCTATTTTGCAGCACAACATTCTCCTAAATATAAAAATCCAGGTTGCCCAACCATCTCATGCATCATAGGCGACTTTAGGATAGAACGAGCATTGTTAGATTTAGGGGCGAGTGTGAATTTGTTGCCGTATTCTGTATATGAGCTACTTGGTTTAGGTGAGTTGAAGCCAACGTCCGTCACTTTGCAATTAGCTGACAGGTCAGTTAAAATTCCAAGAGAGATTATCGAGGATGTATTAGTCCAAGTAGACAAGTTCCACTTTTCGGTCGATTTTATCATATTGGACACACATCCGGCTTCGAACTCACAATCTCAGATTTCAGTCATTTTAGGACGTCCATTCCTTGCAACTTCGAATGCATTGATTAATTGTAGGAATGGCGTCATGAAGCTTTTTTTTGGTAACATGACCTTAGAACTGAACATTTTTAATGTGTGCAAACAACCCAATGATCTCGAAGAGAGTAAGGAGGTTGATTGGGTTAAAATCATTGCAGAAGAATATTTGTTAGCTAAAGCAATTAACGACCCATCCGATGATAGCTTAATTGATTGGTGTCCTAATGGAACCAATGATGATGATTTGACAGTCACACCTATTGTGGATAATCTGGATATTAAGATGGTCACTGGGTGGAGACCAAAAGTAGGAGCATTTGAGAAGTTGTCGCCTCGAGAGGTGAAAATAGTACCCATCCCGTGAGCAAGCACCCTAGCTCGAATTGAAACCCTTACCAAAGAAACTTAAGTATGCTTTTCTTGGACCCGGAGATACTTTTCCTGTAATCATCTCGTCTGGACTTGATCATACCCAAGAAAAAAATTAGTTGGTGTTCTAAAGAATCATAAAGGAGCCTTAGGGTGGTCTATTGCCGACTTGAAGGAAATTAGCCTCTTAATTTGCACGCACCGGATATATTTGGGAGGACAATGCCAAAATCACAAGGTAAATGCAACGAAGGTTAAATCCTACAATGAGAGATGTGGTTAAGGCAGAAGTCCTCAAGTTGCTTGACGTGGGTATTATTTATCCAATTTCCGACAGCAAGTGGGTAAGCCCTACTCAAGTCGTTCCTAAGAAGTCAGATTTGACGGTAGTAGAAAATGGACAAGGTGAACTAGTTCCAACTCGTGTCCCGATGAGTTGGCGCATGTGTGTTGACTACCGAAAGCTGAATTTGGTCACACGAAAGGATCACTTTCCTCTACCCTTCCTAGACCAAGTGTTGGAGAGAGTTGTAGGGCATGATTTCTATTGTTTTCTCGATGGCTATTCGGGATATTATCAAATTGAAATTTCACCAGAAGATCAAGAGAAGACTACCTTCACTTATCCTTTTGGCACATTTGCTTTCTGACGAATGCCATTTGGATTGTGTAATGCACTTGCAACATTCCAAAGATGCATGCTCAGCATTTTTGAAGATATGAACGAAAAATTTTTAGAAGTGTTCATGGATGATTTCTCCGTTTTTGGCAACTCATTTGATGATTGCCTGTCACATTTACAAGCAGTCTTAGCTCGATGTATAGAAAAGAATTTGATACTGAATTGGGAGAAATGTCATTTCATGGTGCCAAAGGGAATTGTCCTAGGACATATTGTTTCATCGAAAGCCATGGAAGTAGATAGAGCTAAGATCGATTTAATTGCTAAGCTACCTGCACCCAAGACGGTTAGAGATGTTAGATCATTTTTGGGTCACGCCGAATTTTATAGGAGGTTCATCAAGGACTTTAGTGTCATAGCTCGACCATTATGTAACCTCCTATCCCTTGATACACTGTTCAATTGGACTGAAACCTATCAGAAGGTATTCGAAAAGTTGAAGTCTATGCTTAGCACTGCACCCATCGTGCAGCCATCTGATTGGTCATTACCTTTTGAGATCATGTGCGATGCTAGTGACTATGCGATAGGAGTTATCCTAGGACAACGCAAGGATAATAAGCCATATGTCATTTACTATGCAAACAAAACCTTAAACGATGCTCAAATAAATTACACCACCACCGAGAAGAAATTGCTTGCAGTAGGATTTTCCTTAGATAAATTTCGCTCTTATATCCTTGGTGCTCCTATTGTTATCTTCACGGACCATGCAGCACTAAAATATTTGTTGGATAAGAAGAGGCCAAACCACGCTTAATACGATGGATACTTCTACTCCAAGAATTTGACATCACTATCAAAGATAAAAAGGGAGTAGAAAATGTGGTTGCTGACAATTTATCACGATTAGTTTTTAATGATTCGGTACCACAGTTTTCCATCAAGGACTCATTCTCCGAAGAGCAATTGTTTGCACTTTCTACTATGCCATGGTATGCTGATATTGTAAACTTTCTTGTCACGAACCGGATTTCGGAGCATTGGGGGTCGACATAGAAATCTTTTTTTGCGCGAAGTGAGGAATTATTACTATGACGAACCCTATTTATTTAAAATATTGCAATGACCAAATTTTTAGACGATGCATACCGGATCATGATATACAAAGCGTACTTTCTTTCTGTCACACTGATGCTTGTGGTGGACACTTTACTTCTAAGAAAACCGCCGCAAAGGTCATGCAATGTGGTTTCTATTGGCCTACTATGGTCAAAGATGCCCACAAGTTCTGCAGGACATGTGATCAATGTCAACGTATTGGAAGTCTAACTCGTAGGCAAATGATGCATCTTCATCCCATTACTATTATCGAAATTTTCGATTGTTGGGGCATCGATTTTATGGGCCCATTTCCACCGTCTTTTGGATATGAGTACATTTTAGTCGGTGTCGAGTATGTGTCCAAATGGGTAGAAGCTGTCGCTTCTAGGACCAATGATCACAAACCCGTTCTGAAGTTTTTAAAAGAAATATTTTTTCATGATTTGGGATGCCTAAGGTTATAATTAGTGACGGTGGAAAATACTTTTGTAATAAGCCTTTCGAGGCCTTATTGAAAAAGTATGGTGTCACCCACAGAGTTGCTACCCCATATCACCCGCAAACTAGTGGCCAAGTAGAATTAGCCAATAGAAAGATCAAGCATATTTTAGAAAAAACAGTAAATCCATCACGAAAAGATTGGTCCTTGAAACTATTAGATGCATTATGGGCCTATCGTACTGCATACAAAACCATTCTTGGCATGTCTCCCTACTGGCTAGTCTACGAAAAAGCGTGTCATCTGCCTGTAGAAATAGAACATAAATCGTATTGGGCAATTAGAAAATTGAGTTTTGATTTACAAGATGCCGGTCTAGCTAGAAAATTGCAATTGAACGAGCTTAATAAGATTCGCAGAGATGCTTATGACAATGCTAGACTTTGTAAAGAACGAATGAAAATTAGGCATGATAGATCAATTTTATGAAAATCTTTTAAACCTTCGCAAAAAGTTCTTTGTTATGACTCTCGCTTACATCTGTTTTCTGGCAAGTTATAATCGAGATGGACAGGTCTTTATATTATAAAAACTGTTTTTCCACATGGGGCGGTTGAGATTGAGAATCCACGGGATGGTAAAATTTTTAAGGTAAATGGACACAGGTTAAAACCTTTTCTTGAGAATTTTGCAGATGAAGAGGACTCCTTTTTCTTGGGGAAGCCTTCTTATGACTGAACATGAAGGCAAAGGTATGTGTATATTAGTTAGAATTATTTTTCTAGTTTTATAGGTCTTATTTTCTAGATATCAACAGCTCAAGGTATTCCTCTTCTCTCCAATATTATTTTCTTGTATCTATTACATTGAGGACAATGCAATGTTTAAGTTGGAGGGAGGAAAATATTTTGCCACCAAAAAAAAAAAGCAAAAAAACTTATTTCTGCATTTGATTTATTACCAATGCACATGTATTTTCATATTAAGTTTGTGCAACTATTAAGGCAAGGAACACATACATACTATGACTGATCAGAGATCTATTATTAGATCTCCGCACATGTATTTAATGATTACAGGAAGGCCTCAGGAGTTCACATTTGTTTAATGCATTTTTATTAAGCCATACCTGTAAAAGAAGTACGAGTATCCTTGTTCGTACTATAAGGTTCATGATTTGATTTTCACATAAAGATAGAAGTTGAATACCCTGGCTAGATCACCTAAGTGCCTTATGTTCCGATCTTGGTTGACCTATAGTCACGATGCAGTCACGTTATATGGTTCAGTTTACAAATCTTATTATTGAAAAAAAAGAAGAAAGAGATGACAAGTCTGACCTCGTGGCGTAGTCTGGTTCGAGTAATTAAGTCCGAGGGTGTTTCACCTAATGCCTTTGAGCCAACTAGATCAGGAGTCATTGGCCGAAAACTCGCTACATGGACCTTACTAGAGCCTAAGGGGGTTGGACTATTGTAATCATCATATTTGATAAAATAAAAAAAAAGCATGAATAAGGTTGGTTGGACTGAACCCAGTAACATGTGGTAATGGCTGGTTTGACTCCATTAAATTGGAACTCTGTGTACTCTAGATATTTAGCTGGGCTTGATAGCTCCTCCTTTATATGCGAACCATTTTTGACAAACTTAGACAATATGAGATATTCTGAAAATTTGATAGATCAGACTCTAATAAACTGTAGTAAACACTTGTGAACTTGAGTAGTGCACCTAAAAATTCAAGCAGTACCATGTTGTGGTGGAGGTATTAGTGCTCTAAGAAAGTCATTCTGTTTATGCACACTACACTTTAGTATTTCCCTTACTTTGATAGTTGCCAAGCTTAAGAAAAATATATATCACATGTGTATTAGCTTAGGCTTTATTTCATATTTTTTAGAATCTCATGTCATATCATTCATGATGTTTGTAGGTAACATCCCTGAAAACTCTCACGAGACAACACTCGTCCACTGGAGTAACCTAGGGGTTTAACGGCTTGTTGCATGTGCTAAGTGCAAACGTGATGCCCTACGAAAGTGGGTATATATCTTAGTTTTATGTCTTTAGCTTTATTAAAAAGTCAAAGAATTGACCAACACTTTTTGTACTCTCATGTTATTATTTACTCTGAATTGCTAGAGACTAGCAATAAGCTAGTTGGGGGATATGAATGAGAGCACAAAAGTATGATTTAAGTACCAATTAACTTAGCCTAATGCTAGCAAAATAATGATAAATAATAGATGTTAACATTTGCATGATTAATATTTATCTTTAGCACTTATTATAATTTTTAACATTTACTTTATATAAATTCATCTAAAAGGATGCATCCTCCCAACTGCAGAACAGAGTCTATGACTCTTCTTCCGCGCACCAAGCGACTCCCCAAATTCCGCAATGCAACCCAAGCTTCCAGCCGTCCGTGAGCCAGGATCTGTGATCTGATCTCCCGCACCCAATCCTAGCATCCTGATTCCATCCCCACCAGTGATCAGCTCCCTTCCCGTCTTGACCGCGTTCTCAACCTCCCAGTCCCTGCGTCCGCTTCATCCACGGTGTCCGGTCCTCTTCTCCCTGCAATCCCGTCTTGACCGCGATCACCTCCCAAGCGTCCGCGGAGCACCCGTATCAAGCCTCCAGATCCAGTGCGAGCTTCTCGTGAAGCGTCGCACCGTGAGCAATCTTCTCCAGTGATCCTCACGCGCGGCCCAGCGTCCGCCTCCTCCATTCACGCGTTCCAGCTCTCAGCATGATTCTCCCGTGTTCATGATCCCAGCGTCTGTGGCGATCCTCCATCGCGTCCATTCTCAGCACCGGATCCAGCCGCGATTACCTCTCAGCCCCATTTATCCCGATCGTCCAAGCTCCAGCTCCCGCGATCACCGCCCAGGGTTCCAGCGTCCGCAATCAGCTCCTCCACAGCCATCCGCGCCCATTTTCTGGCGAGCAATAGGGCTCTCACGAACTATATAAGGATCTCTCTCGGCTGGGAGGAGGGGGAGGCTCATTTGGGGAGAAGAAGAGGAAGAACAGAGGAGGCGGGGGCTGCTGCGGTTAAAGGAAGGAAACAGAGGAGGAGCTCCAGCCGTTTGGGAAGGAAAGAAAAAAAAGAGAGCCCTGTTTCCGAAAAGAATAAAAAAAAAATGGTGAGGCTAATTTCTTGAATGGAGGGCTAATTTCTTTTAGCAAAGGCTGATGGATGAACCCTTGGCATGTTGCTTTCATCAAGTATACTCTAAACTTGTATTCTAATTGTTTAATATCTATTAGTATGACTTTGATTCTTGCATACTCATCTATGAGATAGACTTGTATGGTTTATATATATTGATGCATGGATTGTTTTGATGCTTGATTTGTCGTAGACGTAACTGGCACAATAAATACTTGGATGTTGAATTCATGTTCTTAGATTGTATACTCCATGATTAGAACTACTCTATCATATTAATCCTTAATCAAGAATCGCCGAGTTTATTTATTGAAAGTAATATTGTCAAGAAGGATTCCGGATCCCTAGCCTTCTCTATGTCATCGAACTTTATTTATTGATATATTATTCTTTATTTTTAATTTTTGAAAACCAACTGAAAATTACATTTAAAAATTATGCTAATAATTCATAGACCGTTCCCTGAAGAATCGACCTCGGACTTCCGAGTTATACTACTTGTGCGATTCTTCTACACTTGGGAGAACAATTTTTCGAAAGCACCAGTCACTGTGGTGGAGCTTGTCAAGAAGGAGAGTTTGGTCGCCACGTTGGGAAGGGGTGGGAGAGATTGGAGGCCATATGAGAATGTGAGAGATTTTAGGATTTAGGGTCAGCTTTCATTATAAGAGTGGATTGGGATGTCAAAAAAAATATCAACAAATGTTATTTGTATTAAATAAAATAAGTTTCCAAGAAATTATTTTTTGTTCTGACTTTTCCTTCTAGATCATTATAGAAAATTTCGAATTCAAATGCAATCCCTATATTAAATGGCTTATGATTCAATATTCAATTAAAATTATTTTCCAATCATTTTAGTTCAGGTTTGATATTTTGGATTGTCCACTTTTAAACTTTATTTCCTATCTAATTAGATAATGTGGTTTAAATTTAAGAATGATGTGGCACTTGACTGCCCTAGCATGAAGAATTTTTTTATAATTTTATAGAATTTTTGTTGAATTCTAAAGAACCTTTTCTTTTATGGCTGAAATATGATCACATACAGATTGGATACTAGTATATATATATCGATATTTATTTTGTTTGACGAATACGGATACAGAAACAAATATTTAGTCGAATGCAAAAATTTATATCCATATTTGTTTTAAATGGATATAGATACAAATAGGACACCAAAAGTATAGATATAAATACGGATATAAATAGGATAATTAAATTTTATAACTACAGAATTAAATATATTACTAAGTAGATGATAAATCAAGTTAATAGCATAGTGGCTATTTATTTTCTTTAAAAGTTCATGATTGCTATATAAAATTAAATAGGGTTATAAATAGAAATGGATATTTGAATACAAATTAGATAGTAATCTATCCATATCTATATTTATTTTTTTTGGACAAATATTGATACAAATATGAATACTAGTAGGATACTCATATTTCTATTCATATTTGGATAGATTCGGATCCAATCCACTATTTTTACCTATAAT
The DNA here is from genome assembly GCF_009389715.1 of Phoenix dactylifera. NCBI lineage: Eukaryota > Viridiplantae > Streptophyta > Magnoliopsida > Arecales > Arecaceae > Phoenix > Phoenix dactylifera. The sequence goes on from NW_024067913.1 coordinate 47,372, forward strand.
CTCTCATGTTCCTTTGTTAGGTATACAGAAAATATTTTATCAACCAGAAAGAAGAGATGTATGGAGAGAGAGGGAGCGCTTAATCAAGAATAGGCAGTCTAAGCCGTTGGATGCTAGCAACTGATATGATTCAGTTTCAGGCTACTTTTCTACTAATATTGCCGAGAGAAACTAAAAACAAAATATTGTACCCATTGACGGCATGGATAGATTCGGATGATGGATATTATCCGATCCACCACTTTCACCCGTACTCTCCCATGTTTCTTTATTAGGCATACAGAAAATATTTTATCAACAACAAAAAAGAGATATAGAGAGCGAAGAAGCGCTTTGACCAAGAATAGGCTGTCTAAGCTAGCGACGGCTATGATTCAGTTCCAGGCTACTTTTCTAATAATATTGCCAAAGAAAGCTAGAAACAAAATATTGTACCCATTGGCCACCGTTACGCTTCTCCCAACTAAAATCTATACCCTTTCCATAAGAAACGCCGCTTCTTCCGGAACTCAGTACTTCTCTTTTTCATTTTTCTTGTTTTTTAAAAAACCAAAACCGCAACACGGAAAGAGAGACAGGGCTGAAAAGATCCAAGCTTCAATACAGTTGATAATTAATTCAGTCACTCCCATGTTAATCTCTCTCTCATTTCTTTTTGAAACTTTGGAAGGAGAGCCCAGTGTCCATGCTCCTGGTCCCTCCTCCAACTGCACTTTTTAGGATTTGAGGCCAGAAGTTGGCAGTGAATGCATTGGGGATATGATGGAGAAAGACCCAGCAAACAGACAGCCCTGGCAATCCCCGTTCCCCTCCAGAAAGATAAGGTTTAGGACAAAATTATTTTTTTTTTTAACAAATGGTACAGATAAGTGAGAAATTATATCTTAGGTCCCAGCCGTTCGTTCCAATGGCGTGCATCAAGATAATATACTGTATTTGGGTGGCTTAATATGTGGCAGTTATTTCCAAAGTACCTTAAAGATTTGAAATAGAGAACTGGTTAGAGCGTTTTAGAATTTTTCGTTTTCTAAATTTATTGAATATATCCGTACTAAAAATATATGGATCATCCATTCTAAAAAATAAATAAATATTTGATTAACAGGATTAATAAGAACTGTGATCGGTGTCAAGAACAAACACAGTATTATGTACCTTATAGCTGTAAAGGTTGAAGCCAGCGAAGCAGAAACAAAGCCCCCTCCTTCCCGAAAACCTTTCAATTATTTTACGGAAGAGATACAGCTCTTCCATCGGACGTCGACCTGTCTTTCTCCTTGCCGTGGGTGCCACCACCTCCCTTTCTTTCCCTGCTCGCTCTCCGCATACATACTATTTCCCCTTCCCCTCCTCTCTCTCTAACTTCTCTTTCTTTTCCATGTTCCTTTCCTTCCTCCATTCCTCTGGCCTGTAATGATTTCTGTGCCACCGCTCTCACCATCTGAGAATCCAAAGGGAAGGTTAGAAATCTTTTCTGGTCTATGAAAATATAAGAGAGGGACAAATAATCTGCGAGCTATTCCACCTCTATTCTCTCTTGTTGTTGTTAGTGTCTCGTTGTGATGGCGGCGCAGCCACGACAGTTCCAGATGGGCGGCGGCCATGCTGGTGGAGGCGACACTACCTACACAAAGATCTTCGTGGGAGGCCTCGCCTGGGAGACCCAGCGCGACACCATGCACCGCTACTTCGAGCAGTTCGGCGAGATCCTCGAGGCCGTCGTCATAACCGATAAGAACACCGGCCGTTCCAAAGGCTACGGCTTTGTATGCCTCTCTCTTCCATTGACATGTTAAAAACCATGTCATTATCTCTTCTAATTCTCTCTAGTCTTGTATATCAGGTGACTTTTAAAGATCCTGATTCAGCAACAAGAGCATGCCAGGATCGATCGCCGGTGATCGACGGAAGGCGGGCTAATTGCAACCTGGCATCGACCGGCACCACTCACCGAACCCGGCCACCGAACTCCCAACATGGTCCATCTTTCATAGTCCCAAACCATCTGTGAATCTCTCTTTCTCATCCAAAGGAAAGCTAATGGTGTAAGTTCTAAATGCAGGGATGGCAGGGCGGTTTAGACCTGTGATTGGACCCAGCATTGCTGCTTCTATGTACCATGGATCAGCTGCCACAACCTCTTACTTCCATCAGCCTGCCCAATATGTCTATCCTTATTCTGTTTATGGGTAAATAAACTTGGCTTTTTCTTGCTAGACTCAATGCTCCTTTCATTATTTTCAAATTAGAGGCTTGTTTCATTTTTTGATCAGTTAGTATATGCAATGATGATATCCTTCTTCCTCGGTTCATCTGTCCTCTTTTTCTATCAGATACTCTGGAGGACACTCACAAGAAAGCATGTATCCAATGGTGAGTATCATGAGAAAAACCTAAACAAAATTTGGACAGGAGAATGGTGGACAATAGCTAATTTTTCATGGCATGGGTGCAGAGCTACTACAGTTTGTACGGCGGCAGCGGAGGGCAGCAGCACCACCAGTTCTCTCCATACTATGCGGCTGCTGGGCCAGGGTCCTTCCAAAATTTTTACCCATTCTATGCTCAATTCTCGCAGGATAGCCAGGCACAGAGTGGATATGGGCTGCATTATCCACAGATGCTGCAATACCCTCGCTTGCCACAGCAATACAGGGCTGGGATCCTCTCCATGCATCCCTCCACAGAGCTGACCACCGGTAAGCTTCCATCGTGAGGCCTATGCAACGTGCCATTGCTTCTCTCTAATGCTGCCTCGCAGGTCAGTAACGGTGCTTGTTTAATTCAACAGGGGTGACTGCCACAGCAGCTGTTGGGTCCAGCTCTTTGCAGCAGCTGCCGGGAAACACCTCGGCGCAGAAGCCGTCGTCTTAATTCTTGCATCTGATATTAGGCATTCATGCATTTCCCCATCCAACATACTAACATGATCACATTGATAGGAAAGAAAAAAGAGGAATCGCGTATTTAGTGATATGAAGGGGGAGAAGAAGGATGATTTGAGATTTCCTTGCACTCCTCATTCCTCTCTGATTTCAGAGAGGGCAACTGATTCATCACCTTGTCGATGGAACAAGCGTCCGGATGCATCGCTTGCTTCGCTAAATGTCTTAGGCTTTACCATTGTCTGTTCTTCGCCATCATCATCATGCATTGTTGCATTATTTAATCATCATTGCTGTTCCATTAGACTAGGATGGATAGGTCTCTTTCATTCGCATGGAGGTTTTAGTTTTGTTCAGGCATCGACCGGAGGCCGGAATGGAATATTTGACCAGCTTTCCAGCCTCACATCTTCATCATGCTAGCAGTTGATGGTTCACTTCAGAGAGACGATTTTAAGTCTTGAAGCTGATCCATTGGAAGATAGCAGCAGAGGCCGCCGGAATGGCTCTGCTGACTGACTTGTAATGTTCATGTTTGCTGCTTGTTATTAAACTTTTAAACTAATGTAGGATTAAAAAGATTGATGGGATTCATGGTTCCTTCAACTGTTCTATTTTTTATAACTTTCTTTAATTTCCTTCTTACTGTGTAACAGCATCATCTCTCGTTGCTTTTCTTCTCAAACTCCTTTCCCATTTCCTCTCTTTCTGGTGATGGAACAAAACTGAGAGGTGGAATCCAAGGGAGCAATGCCACTGGCGTGGTGGTGTGGTATGAGAGAGAGGTGGAGAGGGTTGTGGGGAGAGGAATCCGAAGTAGCTTTAGCTGTTGCAATGAGAGCTCCAACTGGGTGTACTCGGTTCATTAGCTGGCAAAGGAAAGCGAGCCTTTTCTTTGTATATGGCCTTGAGGCATGCACAGGATGAGAAAGGTGGCATGTGAGGGAACGTGGGTTGGACTGGCATTGTTTCTGCTCTGAAGAAGGTGATGTATGTCTCGGAGAGCAAAGGTGGGGGGAGGAGAGAGAGAGGGACCAGTTCCAATTAAAAGCTGTGGGCACAAATCAAAACTGGATTAATTAGTTGCATATATATGGGTGAGAAAGGAGGTTGTGATTCCCAATTACAAAATCATGGGAAACAATTCACAGAATTTTGTTTTTCTTTTGAGAGAGGAGGGGGGGAGATCCAAGCGTACTATAATTATCCAGGCTCAAATTACTAAATATGCTTCATGCAAAACCTCAACCTAGAATATATCACTAGGGCAAACCCTAATTCGCCATTCTACATACTTTTGAAATAAGGGATTTCTAAAAGTTATTTCATGTGTAGGTTGATGAGTTCTTAATTTTCTTGTAATTTTTTTTTATGAAAGGTCTTTGCTTGTAATGTAGTCATCGACATCAAATGTACTTAATGCTACTGGGCCATTACCATTGCCCTAAATGGTGCTATCCTGCATACTTTGAGTCAAGGTTTCCAAAACTTTTTTCATGTGCGAGTTCTTTGGTTCTTAACTTTGCTTGTAACCTAACCAGCAATTGCACTAATCCGCAATTGTTTCCATTTGCACTTGATGCTATTGGTGCTAACCTATGAAGGCCATCCTACTTAGAATGAATCTTAGATTCAATTTCACCAAGTGATGGGAATGGTGCCCTTCCTAGTACTTGAGGCCACAAAGCCTGGGTTGCTCTTCCAGGTTTTTGCTGCACTATTAATCCATTGGCTTGGCATATGCAATGAACATGGTCTACACAAAGAAAGCAGCTGTCCTTGGCACGTGCATGCACGTAGAGGGGAAAGGGCAGATACACACACACACACAGAGAAAGAAGCTAAAATATAATTGGTAGTATTTGGTGAAAAAAGCATTCAAATACAAACTTAACGTTCAACCGTTCGAAAAGTAGTATCATAGCTATGGATCATAATTTGGAATGTCTGAATTATCTAAAACTCAAATTCTTGTGCTTGAAATTCTCGTCTATGCATCCAGTGAATAATAATATATCAATGGTCATTTAGTTACAAATCCAAATCTGGTGACAACACAATACACTACAGAAAAAATGGGCCATCCCGACGCTTTTTAGAGCCTCTACCGACGCTTATAAGCGTTGGTAAATTTGGTGCCGATGCCTCTAAAAGCGTCGTGTAGGTGGGGATGAAATTCTTTTTGAAAAAAATCGGAAGCTATGCCGACAGTTAAACGTCGGCATAATTATTATTTTTGAAAAAAAAATTATTTAGAAATCCTAACCCTAGAGGCCTTGAGGACGGCTTCCTGGGGCGGTCCCTAATCGTCCGAAGGCGGAAAAGAATTGGTAATTTAGGACCTACCCATTTCTCAAAAGAGAAAGAGGTGGGGGAGGAGGCCTCTATTTAGAATCATTGTCCATGCTCTCCATATCCTTCAACCTATTGGAGAAATTATAAGAAGCAACATCAAGTTAATCACAAGATAAAAAGATACTACACACTTGAACAATGGACGGAGAAGGCTTAAAAAGATAAACAGATAGTAAATCCACACAAGGGGAACCCCATGCGTTTTGAAATCCTAAAAATCGGCAACATACTGGTCAAATAAATCACATGACAAAGGCTTAAAAAACAAATCAAGAAAAAAAAACAACGAAATAGAAAGTTAACGGAAAGAAGATACTAGGGCTTACATCAAGAAGATCGAAGACTTCATCGATAGCGGACGGAGGAGAGGCGAGCCGGTTCCCAACCTCTTGAAACCGGTCCTCTAGCTCCTTCTGTCCGGGTATCATTTCTCCAGGCTCGAGATCGCCCACGCTCCGAGCATCCCCGAAGCATCAGGGCATCCAAATCCTAGAAAAATCCTTGAAACCCACCGTGAGGACTCGAATCAAGAACCTAGAAGAACAGATTGGAGAGCGAAAAAAAGCAAGAAAAGAAATCGAATTATAGGGTTTCGAATGGGAGAAATCGAAAAGAAGACCCACCCGCTGCTTAGATGGACAGCTCCCCATGCTTCATCATCGGGACCCATATGGCCCTCGGTTCCCACAGCGAAAGAAGCTTGTCGCTACGAAGTCCATCTCGAGGTGGGTCTTCTTGCCCCTTTGTCGCGAAGAAGCTTGTCGCCGCTATAAGTTCTCTATCTCTCTTCACTCTAGGGATCGGGAGAGGGAGGGGGCTTTCTTTGCTCTAGAAATCGGAAGGGGTTAGGGATCGAGAGAGGGAGAAGGTTGGGGATTTGTGCTAGTGGGTGCGAGGGAAAATGGGCCTCCGACGATGCTTTAGAGAAAGCATCGTGGGGGCGTGGGTGGGTGGTTCATTTGGACTCCAACGATGCTTTAAAGAAAGCGTCAAAGAGGGGGGAGGGGTTCATTTGAACTCTGATGACACTTTAGAGAAAGCGTCATTGGGGTATTTGGACTCCGACGACGCTTTTAAGCGTCGTCTAATCACACCCTTTTTTATTTAGCATCCGACAATGCTATTTAGCGTCATAATAATATTATGACTGTCGATGCTATTTAAAAGCGTCTGTATATTTTGGCGCTGGAGCCAAAATTACCGATGCTTCTACCTAGTGTCGGCATATAAATGTCGAGATAGCCTATTTACTCTGTAGTGAAAGAACTTAATGATTTTAGGGTATTTTCTCTCTCATAAAATTCTATTTTGGGCTAGACACACATTAATAGAGTTCTTAAACCTTTTTTTTATTGTTGAACAGACAATCAATTTTTTGTTAAAAAAACATCTGATGAGAGCACAAAAGTGCGATTTACACATCACTTAAATTAGTATTACTGCTAATAAATAATGATAAAAGTGTTGCATTAATATTATATTTTTTTGAGGGGTGCAGGTTATCATAAACTAGAGATAAAATGTACATTTGGTACAATTGGGTTCAGAAAGATGCATGGCCCCAAGACGTACGCACCCAATCTCACTATGGCATGGTCGAACCTATCATTTATCAAGCCCACAACCACAAATAGCAGTCAAGCCTAATCACACTGGAGCAACACTTGGCGACCATCCAGAGGGAACGAGCAATGAAACATCTAAGGAAAGATCATCCTAGAACTACACATCATCAACCTATGGCCTAGAGAATGATCAGCAGATGCTTGGCACGGTGGAGAGCATGCCATATTTCAGCCATCCAGACATCCCGTTCGTTCGCTCATCCCAGCTTCGCAATTCAACCCTCCGCGAGTCCGAGTTTCATCCCCTGCATCCGTGAGCCAGCGTCTTTGGCGATTCTCCCAGATTCCACCTCACCAACGATCAACGCCCGCATCCAAGCTTCCGGATTCCCAGCATCCGCACGACGTCCACGTCCGCGATCACCTCCGGCATCCGTCTCGTCCGCGTTCTCCTCCTTCTCAGCCTCACAACCTGAGCATGTCCGCGATCACCTCCCAAGCATCCGCCCAAGCCCGTGAAACCTCCCAGCCGTCCGTGATCAGCTCCCTTCCGGGCGTCCTCCAGATCGCGCTCCTCCACAGCGATCAGCGCCTCCCAGCCGTTCATAAGCCTCAACCCGCATCTCGGCGACCTCCTAGCAGTCCGCGATCAGCCCCGAGCCCGTGATCCCAGCTCCCGTATCAAGTCCCGAGCATCCCAGCCATTCCGCCTCCTCCATCGCGTCCGTTCTCAGCGCCGGATCCGGCCGAGATCAGCTCCTCCAACGCCTCAGCCTCACGCGCCCAAGACCCAGCCGTTTGCCTCTAAAGCATTGATTCCAGCGCATTCCGAAGATCCATGGAGGGAGAGAGTTGATTATAAAAGGTAGTCGGCTGAGAGGGATGGGGGTTCTCATCGAGAAAACAGAGGAGCCTCTGCGATTGAAGGGAGGAGTTGGGCGGCGGCAGGGGAAAGAAAAGAGAAGAAGGAAACAGGGTATGCCCTGTTTCCGAAAAGAAAAAAAAAAAAAAAAATAGGGAAGAGGTGATGTTTGTAATGAGAGCCTAATTCCTTTGGCAAAGGGTGATGGATGAACCCTTGGCATGTTGCTTTCATCAACTATACTCTAAACTTGTATTCTAATTGTTTAATATCCATTGGTATGATTTTGATTCTTGCTTACTCATCTATAAGATAGATCTTGTATGGTTTATATATATATTGATGCATGGATTGTTTTGATGCTTGATTTATCGTAGACGTAATCGGTACGATAAATACTTGGATGTTGAATTCATGTTCTAAGATTGTATACTCCATGATTAGAACTATTTTATCATATTAATCCTTAATCAAGAATCGCCGAGTTTATTTATTGAAAGTAATATTGTTAAGGAGGATTCCGGATCCCTAGCCATCTCTATATTCTTGAACGTTGTTTAATCACATATTATTCTCTGCTTTTAATTTCTAAAGATCAACTAAAAATTACATCTGAAATTACGCTAATAATCCATATTTCGTTCCCTGAGGAATCGACCTCGGACTCCCGAGTTATATTACTTGTGCGATTCTCCTGCACTTGGGAGAACAGTTTTATTTTTGCATCAAGTTTTTGGCGCCGTTGCCGGGGAACGGCTGAGTTATTAGTATAAATTTAGATTTAATTTTTACTTTAGTAGTTAGTATTTTTCTTTTGAAAAAAAAAAAATTGCATCTTTACTACTATTTTTAATTCCCTGCACAGTTTGCATCAAACTCTGATATCATATAAATTATCCGTCTGATTTGACTCAAATTTGGTCAGCTAGTGTAAGACACATTGTTAGATAATCTGAACGGTCTGATTGACATTCTCATATTTTTAAGACCATCAGATTAATACGAAACCTTGCTGATTTCTGTTTTGAATTTTCTGCATTTATTTTTTAGAATCAGAATTATATTGTTATTATATCTCATTAACCCTTGTTGCTAATTAAAAATTGAAGAAAAGAAACCTTAAGAATAGATCAAGGGTGATTATTCAAAAATAAAAAAAAAAAAGAAAAAAAAACCTAAAATTTCAAATTTCAAATTTCAAATTTCAGAATTCAAATTTCAAACTATAACTCATAAAATTTAAAAAAATAAATAAATAATTTGCTTGATCACCTATTCAATGAAATTTAATGTCATGTCATAAAACATTAAAAAAAAAAAATCTCTTGATTGTTGCATATAGTATAAGGCATCAGCATAAAATATTCTAAGGGCTGAACCCATTTAAAAAGATAAGGTCGGGATTTCATCACTCGTCCTTAGCCCAAAAATCACCCCAGTGCATAAATGTCCTAAGCTTAACTAAAATCAACTAGACGTTGGCCCCTAAGGACATTCGAGCTCAATAGGACGAAGACCACCGAAAGTTGCACCAATTTCGCTCTGTGGCTTAGTTGATGTCTAGGCAAGCTTTGTCCCTATAAGGGAGACAGTTCATCTGTTCGAGGCAAGTGGGTTTTAAGTGGGACCTTTGCGAACGCATCGTGACCCCTCCACTTACCTGGGAGCTTACCTGGTCAACTCGGTTCATTGGACCGGATTGGAGGCTTAGGTGTCCTCTTCAAACCAGTTAGGAGCTGTCTAGAAATTTAAGAAAAACATTAGAAATTGAGGTGTGATGTCTTGTTGCATGTTTGATAGTGAATAAAATTTTTGTTTTAGGATATCGTTTTAGGGTAACTTTAGTTGGTACTTATATTTATTTTTTATTTTCTTTTTTTTTTTTTAAAAAAAAAGAAGAAAAAGAAAAAAAAAGAGGGAAATATTTTGCATGCTAAAGTGGAATAGGGACGACACCGGTCGATTAAGTCGTACAACTTTAGATCATCCCTTAGGACATACTTCTGAAATTCCTTCGCAATATCTCACACCTTGTGAGATGGCTGATCTAAATGAAGATGCGGGAAGTCACCACAATCGAGAACGAGAACCCCATGTTATGACTCTAAGACAATACCTACAACCGGCTAGGACTAGTCAGCCTTCATGCATAATTTTTCCTGATAATGTAGGTCATTTTGACATCAAACTAGGGGTAATCCAATTGCTGCCCAAGTTTCATGGGTTAGAGTCCGAGAGTCCGTATCTTCATTTAAAGGATTTTGAAGAATTGAGCATTACATTTAGAGTGCCAAATGTCACCGAGGATGTCCTCAAGTTGACATTGTTTCCTTTCTCTCTAAAGGATAAGGCCAAAATATGGCTAAACTCTTTGCGACCTAGATCAATAAGAAATTGGCAAGATATGCAGAGAGAATTTTTAAAGAAGTTCTTCCCCACACAAAGGACCAACTTTTTGAAGAGACATATCAGCAATTTCCAACAAAAAGATAATGAAACATTTTATGAATGTTGGGAAAGATTTAAAGACCTTCTTCTCTCATGCCCTCATCACGGGTTCGAAACTTGGAGAACCATTAGCTTCTTTTATGAAGGTTTATCTCCACAGTTGAAACAGTTTGTAGAGACCATGTGCAATGGTAGATTTTTAGAAAAACACCCTGATGAGGCATGGGAGTATTTGGATTCCCTTGCTGAGACTGCCCAACTTTGGGATAACGGGGATAGAAACAACAAGTCTTTGCCTAAGCCTACTAGCTCTGTACAGGGAGGCCTTTACAACCTCAGAACTGAGGATGATCTTCATGCTAAAATGGCAGCCCTCACTAGGAAGGTAGAAGAAATTGAGCTTAGGAAGGTTGAGCCTGTCAAAACTATAGAGCTTAGAAACGAGTGTTGTGGCATCTGCGATATGTCGGGTCATACCACTACAGATTGCCCCACCATACCGGCATTCAAAGAAGTCTTGCACGATCAAGCAAATGCTATGAACTCCTACCAAAAGCCTTATAACGATCCATACTCAAATACCTATAACCCTGGTTGGAAGAATCATCCAAACTTTAGGTGGAGAAACGATCATCCTCAACAGTCACACCATTCAGCTCCTCCACCTGCACATCCTACTTTTGCATCACCACCCTCTCAAAAGCCAAATATCGAGGATACCTTGCAATCCATACAAACTTTTCTACAAGGTCAAGCTAATATCAATGCTCAAAATACTCGAAATTTTGAAGACATAAGGAACCAATTGTCAATGTTGACTACCGTCCTAAGTACCCAAGAGAAGGGTAAGCTTCCAGCTCAACCCCAACCTAACCCACAAGTGCACGGTAGTAATAATACGGCTCCTTCTAGTTCGCATACAGAGCATGCAAAGAGCATCATGACTTTGCGTAATGGGAAAGTCATTGATCAACCCGTCCCATTGAGACCGCAGGTCACTTCTGATTCTGATGCTCCCAAAGTTGATGAAAGGGACAAAGAAGAAGTTGAGGTCCCAACTTCTACTAAGAAAGTTGAATGTCCTTTTCCTCCACCTTTTCCACAACGGTTAAAGCCGTTGCAAAAGCTCGAACCTAATTCTGAAATTCTTGAGCTTTTTAAACAAGTAAAGATCAACATACCTCTTCTTGATGCAATCAAACAAGTACCCTCATATGCCAAATTTTTGAAGGACTTGTGTATTGTCAAACGCCGATTAAATGTTAAAAAGAAGGCATTTTTAACTGAAAATGTGAGTGCTATATTGCAGCACAACATTCTCCCTAAATATAAAGATCCAGGTTGCCCAACCATTTCATGCATCATAGGCGACTTTAGGATAGAGCGAGCATTGTTAGATTTAGGGGCAAGTGTGAATTTGTTGCCATATTCTGTATATGAGCAACTTGGTTTAGGTGAGTTGAAGCCAACCTCCGTCACTTTGCAATTAGCTGACAGGTCAGTTAAAATTCCAAGGGGGATTATCGAGGATGTATTAGTCCAAGTAGACAAGTTCTACTTTCCTGTCGATTTTATCGTATTGGACACACATCCGGCTTCGAACTCACAGTCTCAGATTCCGGTCATTTTAGGACGTCCATTCCTTGCGACTTCTAATGCATTAATTAATTGTAGGAATGGCGTCATGAAGCTTTCTTTTGGTAAGATGACCTTAGAACTGAACATTTTTAATGTGTGCAAACAACCTAATGATCCCGAAGAGAGTAAGGAGGTTGATTGGGTTGAAACTATCGCGGAGGAATATTTGTTAGCTGAAGCATTTAACGATCCATCCGGCGATAGTTTAATTGATTGGTGTTCTAATGGCACCAATAAAGATGATTTGTTGGTCAAACCGAGTATGAATTTTTCGAACGCCATGATGATCAATGGGTGGAGACCAAAAGTAGAAAAATTTGAACAGTTGCCAACTCGAGAAACGAAAATAATACCATCCCATGAGCAAGCACCCAAGCTCGAATTGAAACCCTTACCAAAGGAACTTAAGTATGCATTTCTTGGACCCGAGGATACTTTTCCTGTAATTATCTCGTCTGAACTTGATCATATCCAAGAAAGAAAATTACTTGGTGCTCTAAAAAATCATAAGGGAGCCTTAGGGTGGTCTATTGCCGACTTGAAGGAAATTAGCCCCTTAATTTGCACGCACCGAATATATTTGGAGGACAATGCCAAAACCACAAGGCAAATGCAACGAAGGTTAAATCCTACGATGAGAGATGTGGTTAAGGCAGAAGTCCTCAAGTTGCTTGATGTGGGTATTATTTACCCAATTTCCGATAGCAAGTGGGTAAGCCCTACTCAAGTTGTTCCTAAGAAGTCGGGTTTGACGGTAGTAGAAAATGAACAAGGTGAACTAGTTCCAACTCGTGTCCCGACGAGTTGGCGCATGTGTGTTGACTACCGAAAGCTGAATTTAGTCACACGAAAGGATCACTTTCCTCTACCCTTCCTAGACCAAGTATTGGAGAGGGTTGCAGGGCATGATTTCTATTGTTTTCTTGATGGCTATTCGGGATATTATCAAATTGAAATTTCACCAGAAGATCAAGAGAAGACTACCTTCACTTGTCCTTTTGGCACATTTGCTTTCCGACGAATGCCATTTGGGTTGTGTAATGCACCCGCAACATTTCAAAGATGCATGCTCAGCATTTTTGAAGACATGAACGAAAAATTTTTGGAAGTGTTCATGGATGACTTCTCCATTTTTGGTGACTCATTTGATGATTGCCTGTCACATTTACAAGCAGTCTTAGCTCGATGTATAGAAACGAATTTGATACTGAATTGGGAGAAATGCCACTTCATGGTGCCAAAGGGAATTGTCCTAGGACACATTGTTTCATCAAAAGGAATGGAAGTAGATAGAGCTAAGACTGATTTAATTGCTAAGCTACCTGCACCCAAGACAGTTAGAGATGTCAGATCATTTTTGGGTCATGCCGGATTCTATAGGAGGTTCATTAAGGACTTTAGTGTCATAGCTCGACCATTATGTAACCTCCTATCCCTTGATACACCGTTCAATTGGACTGAAACCTGTCAGGAGGCATTCGAAAAGTTGAAGTCTATGCTTAGCACTGCACCCATCGTGCGACCACCCAATTGGTCATTACCTTTTGAGATTATGTGCGACGCTAGCGACTATGCAATAGGAGCTGTCCTAGGACAACGCAAGGATAATAAGCCATATGTCATTTACTATGCAAGCAAAACCTTAAACGATGCTCAAATGAATTACACCACCACCGAGAAGGAATTGCTTGCAGTAGTATTTGCCTTAGATAAATTTCGCTCTTATATCCTTGGTGCTCCTATTGTTATCTTCACAGACCATGCAGCGTTAAAATATTTGTTGGATAAGAAAGAGGCCAAACCACGTTTAATACGATGGATACTTCTACTCCAAGAATTTGACATCACTATTAAAGATAAAAAGGGAGTAGAGAATGTGGTTGCTGACCATTTATCACGGCTAGTTTTTCATGATTCAATGCCACAATTTTCCATCAAGGACTCATTCCCTGAAGAGCAGTTGTTTGCACTTTCTAGTATGCCATGGTATGCAGATATTGTAAATTTTCTTGTTACAAACCGGATGCCAGAGCATTGGGGGTCGACAGATAGAAAAATTTTCTTGCGCGAAGTAAAAAATTATTACTATGACGATCCCTATTTATTTAAATATTGCAACGATCAAATCCTTAGACGATGCATACCGGATCATGATATACAAAGCGTACTTTCTTTCTGCCATACTGATGCTTGCGGTGGACACTTTGCCTCTAAGAAAACTGTTGCAAAGGTCTTGCAATGTGGTTTCTATTGGCCTACTATGTTCAAAGATGCCCACGAGTTCTGCAGGACATGTGATCCATGTCAACGTATTGGAAGCCTAACTCGTAGGCAAATGATGCCTCTTCAACCCATTACTATTATCGAAATTTTCGATTGTTGGGGCATCGATTTTATGGGCCCATTCCCAGCATCTTTTGGATATGAGTACATTTTAGTCGGTGTCGAATATGTGTCCAAATGGGTAGAAGCTGTTGCTTGTAAGACCAATGATCACAAACCTGTCCTAAAGTTTTTAAAAGAAAATATTTTTTCACGATTTGGGATGCCTAAAATCATAATTAGTGACGGTGGAAAACACTTTTGTAATAAGCCTTTCGAAACCTTATTGAAAAAATATGGTGTCACCCATAGAATTGCTACCCCATATCATCCGCAAACTAGTGGCCAGGTAGAGTTAGCCAATCGAGAGATCAAGCGTATTTTAGAGAAAACGGTGAACCCATCACGAAAAGATTGGTCCTTAAAACTATCAGATGCATTATGGGCCTATCGTACTGCATACAAAACCATTCTTGGCATGTCTCCCTACCGGCTAGTCTACGGTAAAGCGTGTCATTTGCCCGTAGAAATAGAACATAAATCGTATTGGGCAATTAGAAAATTGAATTTTAATTTACAAGATGCCGGTCTAGCTAAAAAATTGCAATTAAACGAGCTTAATGAGATTCGCAGAGATGCTTATGACAACGCTAAAATTTGCAAAGAACGAATAAAGATCTTACATGATAAATCAATTTTGAAAAAATCTTTTGAACCTTTGCAAAAAGTTCTTTTATATGATTCCCGCTTACATCTGTTTCCTGGTAAGTTACGATCAAGATGGACAGGTCCCTACGTCATAAAAACTGTTTTTCCACATGGGGCGGTAGAGATTGAGAATCCACGGGATGGTAGAATTTTTAAGGTAAATGGACACAGGTTAAAACCTTTTCTTGAGAATTTTTCAGATGAAGAGGATTCCTTTTCCTTGGGGGAGCCTTCTTATGACTGAACATGAAGGCAAAGGTATGTGTATATTAGTCGGAATTATTTTTCTAGTTTTGTAAGTCTTATTTTCTGGATATCAGCAGCTCAAGGTATTCCTCTTCTCTCCAATATTATTTTCTCTACTGTCTCTCGTATATAGTTTTCTTGTATCTATTACATTGAGGACAATGCAATGTTTAAGTTGGGGGGAGGGAAGTATTTTGATTAAAAAAAAAAAAAAAAATTTGCATTCTTTTCTAAGCAAATGCACATGTATTTTCATATTGAGTTTGTGCAACTATTACGGCAAGGAACACATGCATATTATGACTGATCAGAGACCTATTATTAGATCCCCGCACATGTACTTAATGATTATAGGAAGGCCTCAGGAGTTCATATTTGTTTAATGCATTTTTATTAAGCCGTATCTGTAAAAGAAGTACGAGTATCCTTGTCCGTACTATAAGGTTCATGATTTGGTTTTCACATAAAGATAGAGGTTGAATACCCTGGCTAGATCACCTAAGTGCCTTATGTTCCGACCTTGGTTGACCTATAGTCACGATGCAGTCACGTTATATGGTTCAGTTTACCTTCTCTGTTTTGAAAAAAAAAAAATTAAAATAAATAAATAAATGAGGAGATGACAAGTCTAACCTCGTGGTGTAGTTTGGTTCGAGTAATTAAGCCCGAGGGGTGTTTTTACCTAATGCCTTGAGCCAACTGGATCAAGAGTCATTGGCCGAAAACTCGCTACATGGACCTTGCTAGAGCCTAAGGGGGTTGGACTATTGTAATCACCATATGTCTGAAAAAAAAAAAAAAAAAAACATGAATAGGGTTGGTCGGGCTGAACCCAGTGACATGTGGTAATGGCTGGTTTGACTCCATTGTATTGGACCTTTGTGTACTTTGGATATTTAGTTGGGATTGATAGCTCTTTCTTTACATACGAACCATTCTTGACAATTTTAGACAACATGAGATATTCCGAAAATTTGATGGATCAGGCCCTAATAAACTGTAGTAAACACTTGTGAACTTGAGTAGTACACCTAAAATTCAAGCGGTACCATGTTGTGGTGGAGGTATTAGTGCTCTAAGAAAGTCATCTGTTTATGCATACTACACTTCAGTATTACCCTTGCTTTGATAGTTGCCATGCTTGAAAAAAAAATATATATCACGTGTGCATTGACTTAAATTTCATTATATATCATTTTATGAATGATGTTTGTGGGTAACATCACTGCAAACCCTCACGAGACAACACTCGTCCACTAGGGTAACCTAGAGGTTTAACGGCTTGTTGCACGTGCTAAGTGCAATCGTGATACCCTACGAAAGTGGGTACATATCTTAGTTTTATGTCTTTAACTTTAATAAAAAGTCAAATGATTGACCAACACTTTTTGTACTCTCATATTATTATTTGCTCGTTAATTGCTAGAGACTAGCAATAAGCTAGTTGGGGGGTGTGATGAGAGCACAAAAGTGCGATTTACACATCACTTAAATTAGTATTACTGCTAATAAATAATGATAAAAGTGTTGCATTAATATTATATTTTTTTGAGGGGTGCAGGTTATCATAAACTAGAGATAAAATGTACATTTGGTACAATTGGGTTCAGAAAGATGCATGGCCCCAAGACGTACGCACCCAATCTCACTATGGCATGGTCGAACCTATCATTTATCAAGCCCACAACCACAAATAGCAGTCAAGCCTAATCACACTGGAGCAACACTTGGCGACCATCCAGAGGGAACGAGCAATGAAACATCTAAGGAAAGATCATCCTAGAACTACACATCATCAACCTATGGCCTAGAGAATGATCAGCAGATGCTTGGCACGGTGGAGAGCATGCCATATTTCAGCCATCCAGACATCCCGTTCGTTCGCTCATCCCAGCTTCACAATTCAACCCTCCGCGAGTCCGAGTTTCATCCCCTGCATCCGTGAGCCAGCGTCTTTGGCGATTCTCCCAGATTCCACCTCACCAACGATCAACGCCCGCATCCAAGCTTCCGGATTCCCAGCATCCGCACGACGTCCACGTCCGCGATCACCTCCGGCATCCGTCTCGTCCGCGTTCTCCTCCTTCTCAGCCTCACAACCTGAGCATGTCCGCGATCACCTCCCAAGCATCCGCCCAAGCCCGTGAAACCTCCCAGCCGTCCGTGATCAGCTCCCTTCCGGGCGTCCTCCAGATCGCGCTCCTCCACAGCGATCAGCGCCTCCCAGCCGTTCATAAGCCTCAACCCGCATCTCGGCGACCTCCTAGCAGTCCGCGATCAGCCCCGAGCCCGTGATCCCAGCTCCCGTATCAAGTCCCGAGCATCCCAGCCATTCCGCCTCCTCCATCGCGTCCGTTCTCAGCGCCGGATCCGGCCGAGATCAGCTCCTCCAACGCCTCAGCCTCACGCGCCCAAGACCCAGCCGTTTGCCTCTAAAGCATTGATTCCAGCGCATTCCGAAGATCCATGGAGGGAGAGAGTTGATTATAAAAGGTAGTCGGCTGAGAGGGATGGGGGTTCTCATCGGGAAAACAGAGGAGCCTCTGCGATTGAAGGGAGGAGTTGGGCGGCGGCAGGGGAAAGAAAAGAGAAGAAGGAAACAGGGTATGCCCTGTTTCCGAAAAGAAAAAAAAAAAAAAAAATAGGGAAGAGGTGATGTTTGTAATGAGAGCCTAATTCCTTTGGCAAAGGGTGATGGATGAACCCTTGGCATGTTGCTTTCATCAAGTATACTCTAAACTTGTATTCTAATTGTTTAATATCCATTGGTATGATTTTGATTCTAGCTTACTCATCTATAAGATAGATCTTGTATGGTTTATATATATATTGATGCATGGATTGTTTTGATGCTTGATTTATCGTAGACGTAATCGGTACGATAAATACTTGGATGTTGAATTCATGTTCTAAGATTGTATACTCCATGATTAGAACTATTTTATCATATTAATCCTTAATCAAGAATCGCCGAGTTTATTTATTGAAAGTAATATTGTTAAGGAGGATTCCGGATCCCTAGCCATCTCTATATTCTTGAACGTTGTTTAATCACATATTATTCTCTGCTTTTAATTTCTAAAGATCAACTAAAAATTACATCTGAAATTACGCTAATAATCCATATTTCGTTCCCTGAGGAATCGACCTCGGACTCCCGAGTTATATTACTTGTGCGATTCTCCTGCACTTGGGAGAACAGTTTTATTTTTACATCAACATCTCAATGCACTGTCACGCCCCCGCTTCTGCGGAGCACGTGAGGCACCCAGTGCCCACGTGGGGGCCACATGAGGGGGGACCGCGGGGCTCCCCTGCCAGATATTGTCTGGTTTCGTGGCTTCACGCAAGCGTCCTTCACCCCTCTCCGATTTTATTTTCCACCCAAAATGCGTCTGCAGGATTAGGAGACACCCGCCTCATATGCCCAGGCTCTAGAACGAGTCTTTCCGATGTGGGACTATTGGGCCTCACACCCTTCCCACCATCGGACAAGATCCGTGCGGGCGTGTGTTTAGTCCCATATCGGTTATTCGCTGGGTAGATCTTGGGTACTTATACAGGATCAAGGAACCCAAATAATAACTTCTGGCTAGCCATTTTGGATAAGATCCTGGGTTGTTACAAATGGTATCAGAGCGGACCCGGCCCATAACCTATGTGAACTAGGAGACACTGCAGCACGGATCCATTGGGGCTGACTACGGGCCAATCGTAGTGTTTGTGATTAGATTTGAATAGATATGAACCCTTAGCCTGACGAGGACGTCAGGGCTTGAACGGAGGGAGTATGTGAGGATCCGTGCGGGCGTGTGTTTAGTCCCACATCGGTTATTCGCTGGGTAGATCTTGGGTACTTATACAGGATCAAGGAACCCAAATAATAACTTCTGGCTAGCCATTTTGGGTAAGATCCTGGGTTGTTACATGCACGATGCTCCCTCTATTGTAAGGTCTAAGGAGGGCAAATGTACTTAGATACAGAGAGGTTATTTTTGTATTTTGAATGTATAATCACCTTGCAAGGAGCAATCTTACCATTGCCAAAATATGCCTTTCTGCGTAAAATAACTTTATGAATATAAACCTGGAAATGGAATTTGAGGTAATATCTAATGATATTCTCTTAGAAGATTCTAATTAATACGGATATGCTACAAAAGATCTTTATTATAAACTACTAGCAATTCCATTTTTTTGTGAAGGATCCTGACACTACAAGAAACTTGGATATTAGCGACTCTTATTTGCCGACGCTTATTCCAAGCGTCGGCAAAAAATTTTTCCTGTCAACATTTGCCGACGCTTTTTAAAAGCGTCGGCTAATAATGACGCTTAAAAGCGTCGTCGAACTTTTAACGACGCTTTTTAGCATCGTTAAATACCGACGCTTTTTAGCATCGTTAAATACCGACGCTTTTTTGCATCGTTAAATAACGATGCTTTTTAGCGTCGTTAAATAACGACGCTTAAAAGCGTCGTCGGAATCCAAAAAATCACCTCATTTTAGTCCCACATCGGCAGATTTGAAAAAAAAAAAACTGTTTATATAGCCAAACCCAACCCTTCCGCACAGATGGAATAAAGGTACTGATCGAGGAGGTTGTTTATATTTCTGAAGGGAGGAGAAGATGCAGACCGCAATTGATAATTTTTTTGGCAAATGGTAAAGCGCGACGCTTTAAAGCGTCGGTAAAGCGCGACGCTTAAAAGTGTCGCTAAATTGGAATTAGCGACGCTTTTAAAAGCGTCGGAAAATATTTTTTCCACTGTAGCATAGGCGACGCTTTACCGACGCTTTGGAAAGCGTCGGGATGGTTTCTAACGACGCTTAAAAGCGTCGCTAATAGCCAAAAAAAGCGTCGCTAATGTCCAAGTTTCTTGTAGTGTGACTAATATCCCTATTTTCTTCTTCCTCCTTAAAAAATATGGTGACTAGGTCCCCGTTATTCTATTTAAAAAATAAAATGATACAAGATGAGGAAGTCATGGGAGAGGGAAGGTCCTCGTGCAACCAAAATTTCTTCTTCACGGGCTATTCCAGCCCACGAGCTTGTGAAGAACATGGTTCGGAGATCAGTGGATGCATGGGATTCTTTGCAAGTGAAGAGGTAGGCATTTTGCTGCCTCCAAATAGTCCAGTGTAAAGTCGTAACAAGGTAATGAAGATGAAGCCAAGAGTGCCTCAGGATCCTCTTTGGACCCTCCACATCGAGCAAAGAGCATGCATAGACCACGGAAACCACTGACTTGGAAAATGGACTTGATTGCAAGCCATTTGTACCGGATGAAGAAGAATAGAGAATTAGGCGCTCGGGTATCTAGGGATATACACCCCTGGAAGTCACAATTATAGCTAGCTACCTTCAAGCAACATTTCTGGCTAAAGAATATCCTGCAGAAATCAGACCTATTGTTCCATTCAATCTACCTCCTTTAAAGGCTCATCAGAGTCCTAGCCTAAATCCAAGAAATTGGAGTTGGGAGTGTTGGCTTGATAAGGGCTATACTCAAATAAACTTCTTAATCGAAGATCATAGCCTTGAACAAAGCAACGGTTACTCTACACGAATATTTTGCAGAAGTCAGGCTTACTCAGTCTACATCTTCTTCAAAGTCATTGTCATGCCCTGAGGCGGGAGCGCAACAGATGTCGTATGCCTGTACGACAGACCGTACATGCATGCAAGGCAACAGATTGTATCAAAGCAATGACAAATCCTTAAAATTTATTTAAGCATTAATTTATTTAAATAGTTCTTACAGTAGTTTTAAAGTAGCATATGCTAACATAAATCAAATAATCTAACTAATCTAACTAAAATGCTCATAACCAAAGAATCTTCAGAAAATCTAGCGCACACCCCAGTCTCATGCGATCATGCCTCTAGCTCCAAAAAACAGAGAAAATATAATAATGAGCTACACTAGCCTAGTAAGCAACATAATAACCCATAGTGGGGTTAAAGCATGCCAGATATTTAATTAAAGCACAAAATAATTACTAAAAATAAATTACAAATAAACATATTTTTCTTTTAAAATTTATTAAGCAGTTTTATAAAAACTGATACTAAATTCCGACATCAATAGGCTATGGCCACGTAACCCAGTGGCAATGATCGTACAAAGTGCCAAAAACCACTATTGTTAACCACCAGTGGCAATAATGTTCAAATACCACTATTTTAATCACCGATGGTGTGATGTTGAAATCAGTTTCTCACAGATTACAGATGATAAGCCTAACGAATAATCTCCATTGGCGGGGCTAAATCATAGCCATACTGAGAATACATACATATAAAATAGATAATTTGCCCAATTAATTTTTTCAGATTTTCATAACATATATCATAATTTTAAAATAATTATTAATATGCGTGACCCGTTTTACTAAGTACAAAACAAATATCAAAATTTTAATCAACTAATTATTAAATTTACCAAAAATTTTAAAAATATATTTTGAAGCATTAGGTTATTTACCTTTTCTCATTTTAAATCCAACTTTAGGCAAATGGGTCAGTGCACCTGTTTAATATCATTAAAATATTATTAATATTTGACAGAATTCTAGAAGTCAATTAAATGCTACGGTCTTATGCCCCCAAATCAGGTTGGTCGGGTGACAGTGCCCGACTGCTCAGGTTGGTCTAAGCTAAGAGAATTTAATAAGTTAGGTAAAGATCAAAAGTGATCAAATCTAGCTGGGGCTGAAGTAATGGCCCGTCAACCCACTATAAGAAAATACACTTTCAGCGACTAAGATTCTAGTCGCCGAATAATCATATTTGGTCGCCGAAACCTTTTCGCGACTAGCATACCCTTCGTCGCCGAACCCTAGTCACTAAAAGGTTTTGGCAACCAATATTGTGTGGTCACCTAAGGTACACCAATAATGACCAACGTTTGGTTGCCGAAGAAAATTATCAGCGACCAAATCTATTGTCGCTAATTTCAACGCCGACCAAATAATTGGTCGTGGAAGGTTTGTCTTCCGCTACTAAAAAAATGGTCACTGAATGTCTATCTTCCCCCACCAATAGTTTGGTCGCAGAATGTATTGGAATGCATTGGCAACAAACATTTTTTGGTGGCAGAAAGTATTAACCTGTATTTAATTAACAATTCAAATTATAAGCTTAATATTTATTTTTGGGCTCGTTCCAAATCCTGTACAAACAACACAGCCTATCCAATATCCATATTGCACAATACATTTGCTCATCCAAATAGAAGTATACACAATGTTGGAGAATCCATAATCATTCATTATAAATATCATCATCTATAAGTTTAAAGTCAAGCATACCTATTAACCATACATCAAAATGTTTCATCCATACCATATGTTAAGGTGATAATCATCACCCAACACATCAAAATGTAAATTAAAAATCCCAAAATATCTGATGTTGCTATTCATCCAAACAACCATCATGTAGACAAAAATATTCTTATACCAAAAATTGGATTCTGCTTGTAGACAACTCCACCATGATCATCTGAACAAAAGCTATCCATGTACCAGAAACTAGATTTCACATGCTCATAACTCCACCATGTATCTGAGAAAGCAAAAAAGAATACACAATCAATAACCACATGTGAATAATAATAAACTAAAATTCAAGTATAAGTTCACAATGACATTTCGTTTAATTTGGTCCAAATCTCTAAATAACCTACGTAATATAAATGAGAATACATACCAACGAATATTTGTACCACCAGTTGAATACATGGCCCATCATGATGGATAGATGACTTGTGCATTTAAGTCTTTTTCTTTAAGAACTCTGTCACCAAACTTGTAAGATGTGCAATTTGCTTCTGTTCTTCCTCTCGCTCTTTCTTTTCCTCCTCACGCTCTCTCCTCTCCTGCTCCAATTGCCTCCGCAGCTCCTCACGCTCTATATCACGCTCCATCTTCATCTCGTCCATCTCAGCTTTAAGTTTCTGCAACTCTCCAATATGGTCTTGTGACACACGACTAGGTGTGGACAAAGATGAAGAGGGCTTCGGCCCATCCCCAAATCCAAGAATGTATCTCTTCCTTTTTCCAAGTGCCTGCCTAGATATCTCCTCTGATGTTAATTACACACCGGATTGGGAAGATTCTTCTCGCAAGCTTAACATCTTTGATTGTCAATGCAAAGGTAACAACAGAATTAAATGTATATAACCTTGCAAAAGCAGAAACTGATTTAAATAATTATTGAGATTTTAGATACCTACATGTTTCACGGCGCAAATAGGATCAATCCACTCTTTGTTCTTCTTGGTATGCGTTTTCTTATAGAATTCTGAAAATTCAAGATTTTCAGAACCATTAAACTCCGGCTGCAAAGTGTAATTTAGATTAGCATATAGCCACTACATAATAAGAAAACTAAAATAACTGATAGATCTACTTGCATAAAAGGATTCCAAAAATATACTTGCAGCAAACTAGAATAAAAAATCTAGTTGCAGCAAATTGTCTATTTTACAATAGCCAAAACTATCCCATAGACTGTTTCACAAGCAGTTCATTAAGAATATAACCAGTACATACTCAAAAACATATTACCTGTATAGTCAGTGTTGCAACAAATGACCGAGATCCTGAACAATGATTGTACTCAAGCTTTTTCCTATTCTTTTTGCCAGCTTTTGATCTCACCTTCAAAAAAATACAAATTAAAAATTTAAAGAAAACATTATGATCAAATATTTGACTTATAAACTCTGAAGCACTAAATATGTAAGTTACCTTGTGTTCTTTGCTTTTCCACACATCGTCAATTAAGTGGCGCCAATCCTCTTGAGTCATATGTTCGTATGGATGACTATAAGGGTCTACATGTAAGACATTCTTAAGATGCTTGTAATGCAATTTTATATTATGCCTCCAATTTCTGTGAATATTGTAGCATTTTCTGTGGACAGCTTGCTGAGCTACTAGATTGCCATGATAATCATCCGAGATTTTGAACTTGTCCTAAAAATATAAGTAAAATATTATGTAGTATGATTAATGCAACTATTACAAGTACCTAAAAAAATATTGTGCAATAAATAATTACAAGGACAGATTGTATGATAGCAGATTGAGTAGCCTCGTCTACATGCTGCCACGTCAGTATGCCCTTAATTGGACACATTCTCCTAATATACACCCCCAACAGATTGGCTACCTTTGAGGCATTAATACCACATAAAGCATTTCACTCATCAAGTACTGGAATAGAGAGCTTTTCTTCGCCATTCTGGGCAATGAGCTTATCAATTCCTTTTCCAACTGTCTTACCCCGCATGCGCTTTGATGATGAACCTGCTAAAATACTTAAATACTTTAGGCCATAAGACAAACCTGCTAGTGATAGACAAAGAGAAGGCAAAAAAAGAAACACAAAACCACTAAAATGCCATCATTTTACCAAGAATATCTTAGCAATAACAAGATTCAGAAAGATGAGTTTTCTCACCCACGTTGTTGGCAATAATAGGTGGACTTGAAAGCTCGTGGGTTTGTTGGGTATAAAAGGTGGGGAGCAGAGTAGGTTGGGCAGCCATCACGGGCACAAGTTCAGCATCTCTAGAAGAATTCAGTCCTTCATTATCAGATGGCAGATACTCTTCATCATCATCGCCATTGCTAATCTTGTTCGGTCCTTCATTACCATTCTGATTTGAACCAAACAATGCCTTGGACATGCCCGGTATGCCAAGAGCCTCTAATCTCATTGTGTTCATTTCAATCCTTTTTTGCCTTTGCCTTTCGTATCCCGTCAACTTCTGGGACAAGCACCCAAGCTTCACAAATTTTTTACCTACTTTGTGCATCTTTCACAATAAAAACCAGACAGATACATTACATTCAGCCATAAAGAAATATGATGTAAAAAGTAAATCACACTCTCCATAAAAAATAGAAGCATGTAAGATAAAAATGGATGATTTTCATTAACATAAAAAATAGAAGCATGTAAGATAAAAATGTTCAACTTTTCTATAGATAGATCATTAGAGAAATATATCATGGCTCTAAATCTAGATATGTATCACTGTCACTATCAATGTCTTCTTCTTCATCGCTAGGCTCCTCCATTACTTCATCGACACTCCCCCCGACTTGATCTCGCCCACGGCACTGCAAAATGACCTCCTCTTGAATAATTTCAGCATCAATATCATATCTGCGCAAATCCATTGTGGTTGGCTCTTCAATAGAAATTGGTTCAACGTCATTGGTTTCAACTTGTTGGAACACATGATTGAGAACAATGGTTTCTTCAACATCATTGGGTTCTAAATCACTCATTTGTGGCACATCCCATATATACCTCGATGCTTGAATCTTTGGACAACTTTCCAATTGCCACGTCTCTCTGCAGTGTCATTAATATAAAATACTTGCTGCACTTGACTCGGTAGTACAAAAGAATCATCTTTGTACCACCAACTTCTTGTATCAATGCTAGTGCAATGCGCATCAATGCAGAAAGTCTTTTTACTTCCAGTGTTGAACCATTCGCGTTGGAATAAGACGACTTGTTGTCCAAACATATATGTTAATTCCCAAACTTTGCACAAGTAACCGTAGAAGTCAATCGGTTGCCCTTCGTGGTCCCCTTCAACAACTAACCCACTATTCTGGCTTTTACGGCGGTTGTCACATTCGATGGTATGGAATCGGATACCATTACAAAAGCACCCTGAATATATGTTGACTATCGGATGAGGACCATTGGCCAATGACCATAATTCATCAGTAGCTTCTGGTGATCGCTGGTTTTGAAGTTGAGTCATCTATAACAAAAAAGTGACATAATATGTTACTTCACTTTCAAATACAAGGATAACTCAAGGTGCCTACATGTTAATTAATTTTGCTTACGCGATCTTTGAACCACTTGGAAAATTCTTTACGTTGTCTGTTTGTGATGTCAACTTCACTCTCACCTTGTATATAGTTTTTGTTGGGAATTGTATCCTAAATGTCAATCGTCAGCATGTTGATGATTGAATTTTGTAAATGAATTGACAAATCAATAAAGTATTTTTTGGCATTATTCATCATTTTACATCTTCAAATGGACTCTTATATGATGAAGTCCTTAGGACTTATTAATGATAAAGGAGGATTTATCTTCGAGTCCTTAAACTAGTTCGCGACCAAATGATATGTTGTTACAAGGACAACAGCATTATCGAGATTAGGTCATTGTGTGACATATACGTTGGTTGTCCTCTTAACCAAGGAGTGTGGAGACACTGGTGTGCCACACACGTGAAGTGTAGGAGTACATTTCACTAAACGTGACCAATTCTGGAACGCTCTACTGTCAAGAGATGTTTCGAGTAGATATGGGTATAAGTTTGGCCCTCTGACCTGAGATCGCAACCTGTGACTAGCAAGCAACTCACTGTACTTTGGTACCGGACTACCTGAATTTCTAATTTAGTGATGGAAGGTCACTGGGTGCAGTCAAGTACTTGCGTAGTCAGTTGTGAGTCGAGATGGAATTGACCCCTCCTGAAAACAGGAGATAATGTTTTGTGATTAATTTAGCAAAACCTTGGCCAGGGTAATCCCAGTGAGGAGTCACGGGATATCTAAAGTTAATCACATAATGGATGTACTAATTATAGGGTTGACAGTGAACTCTAAGTCATCCTGGCATTAGGAGTCAAAGGGATTGAATTATACAGTAACCATAGTTCAGAGTTCCAGAATATTTGCTTCGCATATATTTGGCCTATCCGGACGTCGGGTACCATTGCTAGATGGTCACATCGATTAGTGTAGAAAGTCGTTCCTATACTATCGGCTTAGGTTTGAACCTATGAGGTCACACGCATAGAAGATTCCTGATTGATCAAGAAGGTTGATGAATGATTAAGAATCGTTTGGGGGTAATTTGGTCAATTCGATTGGCAAATTATCTTATAAAATAATTAAAGTAATTATCAGAGGATTAATTAGTAATTAGATTGCTAATGAACTCAATTGGATTGAGTAATTAGACTAAGGATGAGCCAAATTGAATTAGATTCAATTCTGGGCTCAATCAGGGTTTTTGACCTGATTGGATTAGGTCTGAATCAAGAGGACTTAGGTTGACCAAATTAAATTAGATTAAATTTGTGCTTAATTTGGGATTGACCTAATTGGATTAGGTTCAACCCATTGTAATTGGATCATTCTAATTGTTAGGATTTAATTAAATTAAATGGGTTTGATCTGAAACTATTCGGATCTTGAAATCCACTTGTCACATATCCATGCATGGCACCATAAATTGATTTTTAATATGATTAAAAATTAATTTAATTTATTTAGTGGTGCCATGGGATACTTGGCAACATCAGAGACCTCTTTCATCATTAGATGGGTCGAAATGGAGAGATAAATTTATGAAAAGAATTGGATAAGATCAAATTCTCTCTCTTCATGACATATGTCATCCTTATCTTTATCTCACTTCTAATTAAGGTTGAATTTCGAATTTAATCATCACAAAATCACAACGTGACCCTCTAATCTGTTTGGGGGCATGGGAATTTTGAAATTGAAAGAGGGAAGTGGCAACATGATGAATGGTTTAGATTAGATCAAGCTTCATCATGTAATGGCATATGAACTTGAATTTTGAATTCAAAATTCAAAACCCCACAAAATCCTCCATAAATATGGGATGGTTGGCATGAAGTTAGAGGGAAGAGCAACATTAAAAGGACCTCCATCAGCTGGTGGTCGAATTCAAGGAAAAAAGAGAGAAAAAGAAGAAGAAAAAAGGGAAAAGAAAAGAGAGGAACCCTAATTCATGCATGGAAAAAAATCTGCATTCAATCTAGCTGACTTCTTCCTCCTCTAAGTCTATCACGCCATTAGTGTTAGGGGTCCCGGATAAGAGTCTTTAGATCAGATCTAAGTCCTCTTCAATCCCTTTAAACCTTTCCTCCAAGTTCTTCCAAGAAGGTGGATCAAAAGTTGATAGCGTTTGGAAGATCAAATTTCAGCCTCAAGAAATTTTGCGCAAGCTAGCACTTCCGCAGGATTGGATCTCTTCAGGAACTTCGCGTGGACTTCTCGTAGAGGCCATTCGTGCGCGTGGCTGCGAAGTCGAGGATCAGATCCATAAGTTTCATCCATCATAAAAGGTATTAATCCTACATTAATCTTTTATTATGGTGTCAAGATCTAGGTCCGATTCTCCGAGGTTTTACCCTCTTTTGGGGCTCCTCACGGAGATATCTCCAAAATCCATTCAATGGATATTCGAAGATTAATTGGAATAGAGTTTTAAGTTGCAGATCTGATAGTTAATCATGTATGAATGTTTTAGCATAATTGTTTAAACGATTCCGGCATAATCCTATGCGTTCTTAAGGTGCTGATTTCTAGATTTGATCTTGTAAACATGCATGAATTAAATTATTTGATTTGATTTTTTCGCTGCATTTTAAACTTAAAAAGAACTACGTATGGCTTGATCCCCCTTATGAAGGGGTACGTAGGCAACCCGATCAGGTTCAGCCATGGTTTTTTTTTTAAAAAAAATCAGCATGCTTAAAACTGAAGAACCTAGGATTCACTTTCAGTGGTATCAGAGCCAGGTTCATATTTAAAATTTTATGTTTTAATTTTTGTAATTAAATCTGAAATCATGAGCATGCTTAGATTAGATCTAAAGTATTTTTATGATTGCTTTAATTGCTGATTATGCATGATTAACTAGATCTGAAATTTTGAATGCATATGAAGCATGTTTGTGTTAAGGTTTGTAACATAAATAAATCTGAAATCATAATATTGTTTAGATTAGATTTAAATAAAATTTATGATTCATATGATCTCTGATTTTAATGAACAAATCAGATCTAAAAATAAAAGTAAAAAAATAAATACATAAGATGTATGTTGTTTGTATTAATTCATGTTGTTATGTATATGTGATGCATGAACATTAAATGTAATGACTTAAACATGAATTAAATCTGATTACATGTGATTAATTACAAAACCTCAGATCTGAAAATATGTTTTAAGAACTAAAAGATTGTAATTAATATGTAATTAAAAAGAAATATGCAATGATCAAAACTTTCATAAGTCTAAACTTAATTGAGAATTAAGTGTTATGAAATAGAATTGTAACTCAATTAATTGACATTGCATAATTCTTTGGATATATGGGTTAGCTTGAATCAAGTTCCTAGGATTGGGTTAGACCTAAGGTTAGAATCATACATGGACAACTAGAATTAATTGATCAAATCTAATTAAGTAGTAACTATATTAGGTCAAGGAAATTCTAGGTCAATTTACAATAGTTGTAGATGGATCAAGTCCATGTCTTTGATTATACCAAGATGGAACTTGATTTAGGCTCAGAGGTGTAGCCCGAGTCATTCGAGTAATCAAATCGAAATTGATTAACCAGTCGGTGTATAAGGTAAGTTTGGCAGTTTTGACCGGTGGTTTTTAATTGGGAGCTACTCGCACTGATTCATCTTTGTCGAGTTAATGGCATATCCCTTACACTGATCTCACTTACCTGGCCGACATGGTCAATCGCATTTTGATTGGATCACTTAATGATTCGAGTTAGCCCATGCCTATAAGGAAAATCAGTTTGACTGATTTAGGTGCCGCCTTAACCGGTTTGAGTCTAATCTGATTTGGTGAAGTCAGTGGGAGAAATTAGACTAACCAGATCTTCTTATCTATCCTAATTAAGAAATCCTCTAAAATTATTAGGTCCTTAAAATGAAGTGGTTATGGGGATAACTAGGTCATAGCCTTCCATTAAGTTGGGTGATAATGAGTCCAATGTTTTGATAATTATTGGAGGCGCGACACGCCTGGTACTTATCAAGCATTGGAATTGCATTCAATATATGATATGAGTTAAGTGTACCTTCAATAGGCGGTCAGGTGAGCCGACCACACTCGAGCTTGGTCGTCTATTAGTTGATTAGACTTAATCCTATCATTTAATGGTTGGACCTGACTAGGGTATTCGGTGGAGGCGCCACACGCCTGCCGAAGAACCTAGGACAAAATTATCACTAGAAGTTGCTTGGTGAAGCAACTGGTTTAGAACCTACCAATAGGTGCATATGGGTTAGCCGAGCCACACTCGGGCCTATATGCGATCTATTGGGTTCTAGTGCCTACTAAAGAATTAGGAGTAATTTTTCGAATTGGAGGTAGAGGCTACGAGTTTGTATAAAATAGTGGGAGTATCTTTAGACTAAATTCCAAGTCTACTATGTTTAGTCAATTCATATACTAATAGCCAAATTTTCTTTTATGTAGAAATGGCCACAAGTTTGTCACTTCGCTCATTATTGGATAATGACAAGTTGACTGGTCCCAACTTCAATAATTGGTATAGAAAGCTAAAAACTCAGCATAGTCAGACCAAACAGATTAAGGATGACCAAAGTCAGGCAGAATGCTTCTATTGTAAGAAGCAGGGGCATTGGAAGAGAAATTATCCTCAGTACCTTACCTCACTTGACCCGAACAGGCCAAGCAAGAGAAAAGGGCAATCAGTTGCTGATCAAGGTATTTATATGATAATACCTTGTAATTTCTCCATATGTGATAATTCGACCTGGGTATTAGATACTGGAAGTCCGTTTAATATATGCAATTCGTTGCAAGGACTTCAGGTCAATGAGAGATTTGAAAACAGCGAGAGATTCCTGAATGTTGGAGATGGAAGATCTGTTCCAGTTCTAGCTTTAGAAAATCTCAAACTTGTTTTCAATTCTCATGTAGTTGTCTTGAGTGATTGTCACTATTGTCCTACATTCTTATTGAATGTAATTTCTGTAGGCCTTTTGGCCATGAACGGTTATGAAATTTCAATAAAGAAATGTTCTTGTGATATCATTATGAATGGTGTTACTGTAATGAATGGACGATTGAGCAATAGCATCTACTTGTTATCACAATATGTTAATGTAATGTACACGTCAAGTAAGCGTCCTAGAATAGATAATGTCACGGATGTCTACTTTTGGCATCATAGGCTAGGTCATATTAGCAAGAACAGGATGAACAGGTTAAGTAAAGAGGAAATCCTCAATGTTAATGATTGTGAATCATTGACAACCTGTGAGTCATGTCTTCTTGGTAAGATGACCAAATTACCTTTTACCGGAAAAGGTGAACGAGCCAATGATTTATTGACCCTTGTACATTTTGATGTATGTGGGCCAATGAGCACAGATGCTAGAGGTGGGTATTCATATTTCATTACATTTACAGACGACCTTTCTAGGTATAGTTATGTCTATTTAATGAGACATAAATCTGAAGCATTTGAAATTTTCAAATTGTATCGTAATGAAGTAGAAAAACAAACTGGAAAGAGTATTAAAACTCTTCGATCAGATCGAGAAGGTGAATACCTCTCCAGTGAGTTTTTGACATATCTAGGAGAGAATGGGATTCTCTCCTAATGGACTCCTCCTGGTACACCACAATATAACGGTGTATCAGAAAGGAGAAATCGAACTCTGTTAGACATGGTTCGATCCATGATGGGGTTTGCGAGTCTGCCCATATCCTTTTGGGGATATGCACTTGAGTCAGCCTGCTACATTCTAAATAAGGTTCCAAGTAAGTCTGTAAATAAAACACCACATGAGATGTGGACTGGACGTAAGCCAATGCTCTCTTACCTTAAGGTTTGGGGGTGTTCGGCATATGTCAAACATTTGAAAATAGACAAACTTGAACCCAAGTCTGACAGATGTTTCTTTGTTGGTTATCCTAAAGAAACTAAAGGATATTACTTCTACTTTGCTGAAGAACAAAAGTTGTTCGTAAGCAATAGAGCTGTTTTCTTAGAGAAAGAATTCCTTAGTGAAGGAACTAAAAGCTCTAATGTTGAGCTTAGGGAAGTTCAACATGTAGAAGATCCGACACCATCCACTAAACCAATTGAGTCGGATTTGATTAGATCAGATCCAGAACCCATCTTAGATGCATCATTAAGACGATCAGGTAGAGTACCACATCAGCCGGACAGATACTATGGTTTCTTGATCCAGGACGGGGATCCTATCGAACTTGATGAAAACGATGAGGATCCGATCACCTACATGGATGCGATGCAAAGGTATGACTCTGATGCATGGCTTGGAGCCATGCAATCTGAAACAGAATCCATGAAGGTCAATGATGTATGGACATTAGTTGATCCACCCGAAGTGATTAAACCCATAGGGTGTAAGTGGATTTTCAAAAGAAAACGGGGCGCAGACGGAAAAGTAGAGACTTATAAAGTCCGTCTGGTTGCCAAGGGATATCGTCAACGTTATGGTATTGACTATGACGAGACGTTTTCTCCTGTGGCAATGCTCAAATCCATTCGGATTATGCTTGCGATAGCAGCACACTTAGATTATGAAATCTGGCAAATGGATTTAAAGACCACTTTTCTAAATGGAGATTTAGAAGAGGAGGTGTATATGATGCAACCTGAAAGTTTTATATCTGCAGATGAGTCTAAGGTGTGCAAGCTTCAAAAATCCATTTATGGATTAAAGCAAGCTTCACGGAGTTGGAACATACGATTTGATAAGGTGATCAAATCGTATGGTTTCATTAAGAATGAAGAGGAACCTTGCATTTATAAATGGGCAAATGGTTCAGTTATCATATTTCTTGTTTTATATGTGGATGGCATTCTTTTAATCGGGAATGACATTCCTGCATTAAAAGGAATAAAGGTTTGGCTATCATCTTAATTTGCCATGAAGGACTTGGGATAAGCATCTTACATCTTAGGGATGAAGATCTATAGAGATAGATCTAGAAGATTGCTTGGATTATCCCAATCCACATACATTGATACTATACTGAAGAGGTTCAGTATGATTAATTCTAAGAAAGGCTATCTTCCGATGGGCCATGGAATTAATCTCTCTAAAAGAGATTGTCCGACAACCCCTCAAGAAAGAGAGAGTATGGATGGAATTCCATATGCTTCGGCAGTGGGATCTATAATGTATGCCATGATATGTACTAGACCAGACGTAGCATACTCACTAGGAGTAGTGAGCAGACACCAGCCTGATCTAGGTAGCAACCACTGGAAGGTTGTAAAAACCATCCTTAAGTATTTGAGAAATACTAAAGACTAGTGGCTTGTCTATGGTGATTCTGACTTAAAACTTGAGGGATATACCGATTCAAGTTTTCAATTAGATCGAGATGATAGCAAGAGCATGTTGGGTTATATCTTTACTCTTGAGTATGGTGCTATCTGCTGGAAGAGTTCCAAGCAGCACACAGTGGTAGATTCTATAGAAAATTGATACAAAAGAAAATATGACTGACCCATTTACCAAAGTTCTCGGTATCAAAGAGTTCAACGAACACAAGTCGAAGATGGGTATTAGATACTGTGCTGATTGGCTTTAGGCTAAGTGGGAGTTGTTGGGAATTGTATCCTAAATGTCAATTGTCAGCATGTTGATGATTGAATTTTGTAAATGAATTGACAAATCAATAAAGTATTTTTTGGCATTATTCATCATTTTACATCTTCAAATGGACTCTTATATGATGAAGTCCTTAGGACTTATTAATGATAAAGGAGGATTTATCTTCGAGTCCTTAAACTAGTTCGCGACCAAATGATATGTTGTTACAAGGACGACAGCATTATCGAGATTAGGTCGTTGTGTGACATATACGTTGGTTGTCCTCTTAACCAAGGAGTGTGGAGACACTGGTGTGCCACACACGTAAAGTGTAGAAGTACATTTCACTGAACATGACCAATTTCGGAACGCTCTACTATCAAGAGATGTTTCGAGTGGATATGGGTATAAGTTTGGCCCTCTGACCTGAGATCGCAACCTGTGACTAGCAAGCAACTCACTGTACTTTGGTACCAGACTACCTGAATTTCTAATTCAGTGACGGAAGGTCACTGGGTGCAGTCAAGTACTTGCGTAGTCAGTTGTGAGTCGAGATGGAATTGACCCCTCCTGGAAACAGGAGATAATGTTTTGTGATTAATTTAGCAAAACCTTGGCCAGGGTAATCCCAGTGAGGAGTCATGGGATATCTAAAGTTAATCATATAATGGATGTACTAATTATAGGGTTGACAGTGAGCTCTAAGTCATCCTGGCATTAGGAGTCAAAGGGATTGAATTATACAGTAACCATAGTTTAGGGTTCCAGAATATTTTCTTCGCATATATTTGGCCTATCCGGACGTCGGGTACCATTGCTAGATGGTCACATCGATTAGTGTAGGAAGTCGTTCCTATACTATCGGCTTAGGTTCGAACCTATGAGGTCACACGCATAGAAGATTCCTGATTGATCAAGAAGGCTGATGAATGATTAAGAATCATTCTGGGATAATTTGGTCAATTCGATTGGCAAATTATCTTATAAAATAATTAAAGTAATTATCGGAGGATTAATTAGTAATTAGATTGCTAATGAACTCAATTGGATTAAGTAATTAGACTAAGGATGAGCCAAATTGAATTAGATTCAATTCTGGGCTCAATCAGGGTTTTTGACCTGATTGGATTAGGTCTGAATCAAGAGGACTTAGGTTGACCAAATTAAATTAGATTAAATTTGTGCTTAATTTAGGATTGACCTAATTGGATTAGGTTCAACACATGGTAATTGGATCATTCTAATTGTTAGGATTTAATTAAATTAAATGGGTTTGATCTGAAACTGTTCGGATCTTAAAATCCACTTGTCACATATCCATGCATGGCGCCATAAATTGATTTTTAATATGATTAAAAATTAATTTAATTTATTTAATGGTGTCATGGGACACTTGGCAACATCAGAGACCTCTTTCATCATTAGATGGGTCGAAATGGAGAGATAAATTCATGAAAAGAATTGGATAAGATCAAATTCTCTCTCTTCATGACATATGTCATCCTTATCTTTATCTCACTTTTAATTTAGGTTGAATTTCGAATTTAATCATCACAAAATCACCACGTGACCCTCTAATCTGTTTGGGGGCATGGGAATTTCGAAATTGAAAGAGGAAAGTGGCAACATGATGAATGGTTTAGATTAGATCAAGCTTCATCATGTAATGGCATATGAACTTGAATTTTGAATTCAAAATTCAAAATCCCACAAAATCCTCCACAAATATGGGATGGTTGGCATGAAGTTAGAGGGGAAAGCAACATTAAAAGGACCTCCATCAGCTGGTGGTCGAATTAAAGGAAAAAAGAGAGAAAAAGAAGAAGAAAAAAAGGAAAAGAAAAGAGAGGAACCCTAGTTCATGCATGGAAAAATTATGCATTCAATCTAGCTGACTTATTCCTCCTCTAAGTCCATCGCGCCATTAGTGTTAGGGGTCCCTGATAAGAGTCTTTAGATCAGATCTAAGTCCTCATCAATTCTTTTAAACCTTTCCTCCAAGTTCTTCCAAGAAGATGGATCAAAAGTTGATAGCATTTGGAAGATCAAATTTCAGCCTCAAGAAATTCTGCGCAAGCTAGCACTTCCGCAGGATTGGATCTCTTCAGGAACTTCGTGTGGACTTCTTGTAGAGGCCATTCGTGTGCGTGGCTGCGAAGTCGAGGATCATATCCACAAGTTTCATCCATCATAAAAGGTATTAATCCTACATTAATCTTTTATTATGGTGTTAAGATCTAGGTCCGATTCTCCGAGGTTTTACCCTCTTTTGGGGCTCCTCACGGAGATATCTCCAGAATCCATTCAATGGATATTCGGAGATTAATTGGAATAGAGTTTTAAGTTTTAGATCTGATAGTTAATCATGCATGAAAGTTTTAGCATAATTGTTTAAACGATTCCGGCATAATCCTATGTATTCTTAAGGTGCTGATTTCTAGATTTGATCTTGTAAGCATGCATGAATTAAATTGTTTGATTCGATTTTTTCGCTGCGTTTTAAAACTTAAAAAGAACTACGTATGGCTTGATCCCCCTTATGAAGGGGTACGTAGGCAACCCGATCAGGTTCAGCTATGGTTTTTTTTTAAAAGAAAAATCAGCATGCTTAACACCGAAGAACCTAGGATTCACTTTCAGTTCTTGTGTTCCCTATTCAACATTCCGTAATGTATAAGTAACATATAAGTCTAAAACAACTAAATATCTAATAGCTGAACCTTAATAAGCAAGTTAAAAAAACATACTCTCGATATTGATCCACTTCTGAACTATTGTATAAGACAAACCATTCAGCCATCTCGAGTTCATTGATCGGCACATCAGGTCCCCTTCGGATTAACCCAAATGGTCGGGCACTTTGAGTGAAGACTGCTAACCCCGTGCCATGATCACCACCGTCATCATTCCTTTCTTCTATGTTAAACACTGTTTTGATTCCATCGAGGTACATTGAGCAAAATGTTGTACTCTCTTTAGAAATATAAGCCTCAGCGATAGAACCTTCTGGGTGAGCTCGGTTGGCAACAAATTCTTTTAGAACTCCGAGTAACCTACGATAAATTATAGCTCAATGCTAATAGAAAAATTCTTACATGTACAATAATATACATGATTACTATTCCTACTATACGGTTGCAAACAATTACCTTTAAAAAAAACTTGCAGCAGAAAACCAGGGGCGGCCCAATACATTTGGGGGCCTAAGACAAATTCAGTGAATGAGGCCTTTTCTTTTTTATTATTATAATAATAATAATAAATTTTAATAAGTATAAAATAGTTAAAAAAATGATATGAAAATAGATAGCTGTCAAGTATACTATTTCAACAAAGATGCATGAATCTAACAAAGATTGACAAGATGCCCCTTCAGTTTAATATAATCCTTGAATAGAAGCATGGAAAAATAATTAGTTTAAAAGAAATCCCATCCCACCATCTCCATCTCCCATCTCCCCTTGGATACCCAAGCTACATCAGAACACGGCAACCATTCAACCCAAACAATTAAAAGAATCTCCACCCTCTAAGAAGTCCATCTCCAATCCCCCTGTCTTTCTTCCCGATGGCCCAGCTGGATCAGGAGTAACGTGAGGGAAGGAAAACCAAGACCAAAACCAAAAAAGTGAAGGGATGAAAGCCAACCAAATCCCTCCCCTCTCTTTCTCTCCACCCAAAACAAAACTATTGTCCCCAAATCCCTCCTCGCTCTCTTTCCCTGCCAGCCCAAGAAAAGGCCCTTGCCCCAAATCCCCTTCGCCTCCTCGCTCTCTCTCCCTGCCGGCCTGACCGGAATGGACCTGGCGAAGCCCTGCAGCGGCGGCGGCGGCAAAGGATGAGAAGCCCTGCAGTGGCTGCGGTGGCAATGAAGGAGGAGAAGCTCTACGGTGGCTGCGGCGGCGGCGAAGGAGGCGGCGAAGGAGGAGAAGCCCTCCGCGGTGGCTGTGGTGGCTGCGGCGGCGGCGAAGGACGAGAAGCCCCCCAACGACCCCCACCTCTCCCTCTCCCTCTCCCTCTTCCTCTCAGCCTCTGCTAAATCAAACAATGGAGGACCCCCACCTCTCCCTCTCCCTCTCCCTCTCCCTCCCGGCCTCTGCTAAATCAAACAACGGAGGACCCTCACCTCTCCCTCTCCCTCTCCCTCTCCCTCCCAGCCTCTGCTAAATCAAATAACGGAGGAGTACACATACCTTGAAACGCCGACGCTGGGCGAACGGAGAGGCGACGGGCGAACGCGATGGGTGAAGGCGATGGGTGAAGGCAGAGTTAAAGCAGAATTTACCAAAAAAAAAAAGTAAAAGCAGAATAGAGGAATAGGGAATTAGGGTTTGTTTGGTTTCTCATGTCTCCTACATGCATACTTTTCGCGACTAAATTTTTTTTAGTCGCTGGAGGGAAACTTTTAGGGATCAAAATATAGTCACCAAAAATTTTACCTCCAGCCGCGAAGTGCCAATTTGGTTTTGCTTTTTCGTGACTAAATATGCATTTAGTCGGTGTAGGATAATTATTCCGTAACTAACAAGAATGTTGGTCGCAGATAGCCTTATTTTCAGCGACAAACTTTAGTCGCCAAATATTTTACCTCCACCCCGCCAACTTGGTTTTGATTTTCCGCGACCAAATATGCATTTAGTCGGTGTAGGATAATCATTCAGTAACTAACAAGGATGTTGGTCGCAAATAGCCTTATTTGCAGCGACCACTATTCATTTAGTCGCCGAAAGTGGTCGCTGAAAGTGTATTTTCTTGTAGTGACCATTCGGGTACCGGGGCAATTCAGAATTTTCAAACTGGGTCAACTTGGATTCATGCCATAAAAAAGAACAGGGCTTACGTTAGGATCCCTGAGCTTGTCTAGAGAGAAAAAAAAGGAGGGAGTATCTCAGCTTGGGTTTGGATTTGGTCTGATCCTCATGTTGGGCTTGATCCGAGAGATTCGGGTCGACTATTAGGAGAAAGATTTAGATCTAGTTAGAATGTGGGCTTATTTAGAGAGAGAAAGATATACACGATCTAAGGCTTGTTGAACTTTTGGGCCTGATCCACTTAGTTTTAGACCTGATCCATTTGGTTAGATCTAATCAGAGGCTTGGCCTATTCGGTCCGGTTTGACCAAAATAAGAAAAGAGAAATTTGGCCTCAGTCGACCTGGATCAATCAATGTATCCGATTTACAAGTCATGTAGAGAGAGAGAAAGAGGGTTTCCCTTTTCTGTCTCTTTTTTTTTGCCCAAAATGAACGGATTCGGCCAACAATGGATGAATAGGGCCTAAAATGAATACGACCCACAATGGATGAACAAGGCCCAAAAGGAATATGACCCATAATGGGTGAACAGGGCCCAAAAAAATATGACCCACAATGGATGAACAAGACCTAATAACATAAACAGGGCCCGAACTCGGCCCATAATGGACATGGTCCAACAGGGTGAATAGGGCCCAAATTTGGCCCACAATGGGCATGACCCAATAGGTTGAGCAAGTCCTAAACTCGGCCCACAATGGGCACAACTTAATAGGGTCCAAAATGACCGAACTGAGCCCAAATTTGGCCCACAATGGGCATGGTCTAACTGGGCCCAAAATAACCAAATTGGGCCCAAGTATGACCTACAATGAGCACGGCCCAATAGAGCCTAAAATGGTTGAACTAGGCCCAAGTTTGGCCACAATGGGCATGGATCAACAGGCTCTAGCACGACGCAAAAAGAGTTCTTCATCCCGTGAACTAGAAAATAGGAAGGAAAGGAGTAGAGAAAGAAGAGAGGAAGGAGAATAGAGAAGAGAGCAGAGGATCCAGCGGCGGCCGGGCTCGGTGGCTGATGGCTAGCAAGAAGAGGAAAACCAAGACATCCTCGGTTTGGGTCCAGAATAGGGAAAGTTTCGATCAAAAGAACAAAGAAAAGTGAGAGCTTACCGGTGCATCATTGGAGGGGAGGACCTTGGCCAAAGGTCGCTGGTTCGGTGGGCTAGCATCGGTGGTGCTTCCGGCAGCAATGCTCGGCCAGAAAATAGAGCTGAAGAACAAGGGAGCATCTAAGGGGTGGCGCTCTACCTGGGTGGCACGCTGGTCATCGGAGAAGGAGGAGAAGGAGGGAGGAGAGGGAGGAGAGAGCTCGGCGGTGGGTCAAAGGCAGAGGGATGGAAAGTTTTTATAGAGTTTCTGAAGGAGGTTGGATCGTTCACCACCGTGATTTTCGCGATGGTTGAGCACGATCGACGGTCGTTCTTAGCAGCAGCAACGCTACTGTGGGACATCCACCTATTACGCCTCAAGGAAGACGGAGAGAGGATCGTGATCGCTATCCTTTGTTTGGGTTTTTTTTTTCTTTGGGCCATGGGTTAAAGTCGGTTGAGCTTACCGGCTTCAGCCCATTCAGGCCTATTCTTACACTCATAAAAGTCCCAGTTTAAATTCCAGCATGTAGACATGTTGGTTCGTAGAAAGAATAATAATATATATTATATATATTACATAATATATCTATATATATTATATATAATATATCTGTATATTATATATACATATATATATATATACATTTATATGTACATATATATGTACATATATATATTGTTCTCATAGGATTCGGGTTGGAGGGGTGTTAGCTTGATGGGGTCATGTTCAAATTCTGATGGATTACCTTAGAATTTTTTAATATACTAAATATCCTGAGTTTTCTTAATCTCTCTCAATTACATTAGGGACTATGGCAATATTGAAGTCATTGCATATTCAAAGTATTATCAGATATTTATTTTAGTTCAATGGGTCGGCCTATATGGTACTCGTGTTGGACGGCGAAAAAGAGCCTTGGGCCCATGAGATTTTGTTCTTTGTCGGAAAGAAACGGCAATTCGTTTCGGTTTGTTAGTCAAAAAGAGCCCATGAGTGCGTCTGAGTGACGAGGTTTGAGGTTTAAAAATAGCCGAGGCTTTGATTCCACGTCATTTTCATAAAATTTATTATTCTTTATCTCTCTAATTTTTTTTCTCTTCTATTTTGTATTATTTGATGCTCTGTTCATGAAATCTTAGGTCGACATGATATCTATACAAAGATTTGTGCCATTCTATACGATGCCAGATCTATATATTTTAAACTTGGTGGTCCTTTGCATGTGACTTAGCATAGTTGGAGAGCTTTACGTAGTTCATGGTGCACTGGTACAAGCGTGCAAGCTCTTTTTAGTATATGTAGTAGCCCAGTTTTTTTTGGGCTAGTGGACCGGCCTAAAGAGGCCAGCCTATTGGCGTTTGAGCATGCTCTATTGCATGTCATGGGGCAGAGAAGAAGACTCCTAAAGAGGCCAAGCCAATTGGCATTTGAGCATGCCCTATTGCATGTCATGGGGCGGAGAAGAAGACTCCTAAAGAGGCCAAGCCAATTGGCATTTGAGCATGCCCTATTGCATGTCATGGGGCAGAGAAGAAGACTCCATTGGGAGTCTTCTTCCTCCAAGATATAGTTGGACTCTGAGAGTCCTAAGATGATCTAAACACCGGTTAAACACTAGGGGATTTCATCTATTTAAGGCCCTCTTTCTCCTCCATTGAAGCCTATCACTGATCTCTCGAAGGAAGCCGCCAATCCCAAGCTCTTCTTTTGAGTTTCTCTTTTGATTTCGTTAGCATAATTTTAAGGATTACGTAACAACCTGCATTACCCATAATATTTTTCTTTATTAGCATAATCTTGTATCAACCTATATTATTTTCTTTTGTTAGCATGATCTTGTTAGAGTGATTTTAGGAATCATATAACAACCTATATTATTTATAATATTTTTCTTTGTTAGCGTGATCGTATATCGGCCTCTATTATTTTTTCTATATGAAGTCTATACACGAGTATATATAACCCATAATATAAAAAAATAAAATCAATTTTCTCTCTCTTTTTCTCATTTGTTTTTTTTTTTTGCAAAAATGTTAACATGGTATCAGAGCTACCGATCACCTAATTTGCTGCCACCATCTTTTTTGCTATTACTATGGCCATTGTTGCCATGTCTAGAAGCTTTGAAGACCCCCATTGCCGATCTATCGATCTCCATTTTTAGATGAATCAACACCCAAAATATCCTCTTTTTTTGGTGGATCCGTAGATTCTCTATTTTCTAGTGAATCAACAATCGAATATCTCATTTTTTTAGTAGATTTGTAGATTCTCTATTTCTGATAGATTAATACCCGAAGATCCGATGTATTCTAATAGATCCCCAGCTTCTCTCTACTGCTTTTCTCCTCAGCTTTAGATCTTTGATCTCCTCTCCTCACCTCTAATTTTATTTGTTGCCTTTGGCTCCTTCACCATTCAGCTCGAGGTCTTTTGCTCCTCTTCCATGGTGCCTCCATCTATGAGGATCAATGACCTTCGGTTACCTTCTCTTTGAGCTCTGTTCTTGTTGCAACTATCATCTTCTATGAATCTTTTCGCTGCCACATTATCAAACAAGTCAATCAGCCACACCGACGAATATTTTAGTTTATCACATTAGTTAGCCATCGACTAGGGGTGCAATTGGGTCAGGTCAGGTCTTGAGCGACCCCGACCTGACCTAGTTTCACATTTAGGTTCTAATTTTAGATCCAGACCCGACCAAATTGAAGATCGGGTCGGGTCCATAGCTATAATTTTGGACTCAATGGGTCATTCGGGTCGGATCGGGTCCATGTATAACTCGGACCCTATCCGAATAATTCGGATCCAAGTCGGGCTGGATTTAGATTGGATCCGGATCCGGGTCGGGTCTCGGTTGGGTCCGAATTTAGGTCGGGTTCAGGGAGCGTCTTCTTCATCCTAGTCCTGGAGGCATAGGCGAGAAGGTGACGACGACATGTCAAAGAGGGGAGAGGAGGAGGAGGAAGAGAGCAGCATCGAGAGAGGTCGGCTTTATGTTTGCGGGTAAGATCCAAGGAGGAGGAGGAGGAGGAGGGTAGTGTCTAGACAGGGCGGTGTCAGGGTCACAGGTGAGATCTAAGAAGGAGGAGGAAGAGGAAGAGGGTGCATGGCGTCGTGATCGGGGTAAAATCCAAGAAGAAGGAAGAGGAAAAGTGTGACATTTGGGTTGCAGGTGAGATCCGAGAAGGAGGAAGAGGGTGGGTCTGGGGTTGCAGGTGAAATCCGAGGAGGAGGAAGAGGGTGGTGTCGGGGTCGCAGGTGAGATCCAAGGAGGAGAAAGAGGGTTTCGGAGGAGGGACATATCTTTGGAGAAAAAAAGGAAAAACAGGATCTGATGAAATCCCTAGAAATGCTCCTCTTCTCCTGATCAGTCCATGCACAGTGATGCAGATGCACTCCCTCTTCTGGATCTATCCACGTGCGGCGGCGGCACGGACGCAGGTGCGGGCGGTACTCCTCCTCCAGATCTGTCCACGGACAGCAGTGGTGACGCGGGCGACGGAGCGGCTCCTCTCCTCCCCTAGATTTGGAAGAAGTGAGAGCGCTCGGCTCCTCTCCTCCACAGCTGGTCGTGGACGGGAGTGGGAATATAGGGTGGCAATGCGCAGATGACGGGAGCCCATTTTTATGTCTCTTTTGTTTTCCTTGACGCGCTCCCTCCTCCAAATCTGTCCACGTGCGGCGGTAGCGAGGATGTAGATGCGGGTGGTGCTCCTCCTTTGGATCTGGAAGAAGTGGGAGCGCTCGGCTCCTCTCCTCTGTAGCTGGCTGCAGAAGGCGGTGGGAACACATGTAAACAAGTAAACTGGCCTTTCTAAAATTTTGATCATTCGAAGTTTAGCTAGATTTATGTTTCTTATAAAAGTATCGTTAGCTTTTTTAGCTGTGGGTGCATTAGTCTACCATATAAGTTAGCTACATCAGTATTGCCAAACATATCAATTTGTTGTATTAGCTTTCTAATCTGCCGCATTAGTTTCTAAGCTACTATGTCAGCTTCTATTTTGCCAAATCAAATTCTATATTATCACATCAGTTTGACAGATCGGTCTGCCAAATCAGCTTTGGACTTGTTATATCAACTCTTACTCTGTTACATCAGCTACTAAGATACTATTGTTAGAAGTATGCCCTAGAAGCCAACGTGGCTGACGCATATTTGTAATCTAGGGCATAAATTTGTAATTTGACACTTATTAATAAATAAGATTGGGCAATTTGTTTTTCATTCATGTTTGTATGTGTCCATGAATCGTCCAAAAAATTAATATATGATGACACATATTCTCAAGGAGTTAAGAATTTGAGACGTGTCATTAGGGATGAATTTCTAAATGCTCCTGATTGATGGATCTATCACGAGGGACGGTGATCGATCCGCTGAGATTAGTGCACAGATCACTTAGTCAGATGGATGTGTCTCGAGTCCACGGTGTAGAGACACTGGAGTGATTATGCGAGTACTTGTTAGAGAACAAGGTATTGAGCGTGACCAAAGATAGTAGTTACATGGATGTCTATCCACTCATCAGTGACTACTTATGCTGCAGTTGTATGACTGGTCCTTTGACCTGCGATGCCTCAGCTATTCACTATGAGGTTGCTGTAGATTGACGAGTATGTGAACTTGGGCCCTAGCCATTCGGATTCTTGTAGTGCGAATTGGCTGCAGTAGGTTCATTTTGGAATAGAGTTGCATCTAGATGGGATCTATCGACCTTGATAGATTAGGCGTGATCCTATGAGATTTATGAGATTGAGTTCGATAAATTCCTGGCCAGGTATTTTGAAAAAAGAGTTTTTCATATCTTGAACTGGAAGTCGTATAAATTTGACATATGACAGACGATAGGGTTTGACGAGATATCCATAACCTCCGT
Source organism: Phoenix dactylifera (assembly GCF_009389715.1). Taxonomy (NCBI): domain Eukaryota; kingdom Viridiplantae; phylum Streptophyta; class Magnoliopsida; order Arecales; family Arecaceae; genus Phoenix; species Phoenix dactylifera. Next base: position 91,633 of record NW_024067913.1, read on the forward strand.
CACGTCGGGATCCATGATAGAGGAACTGTATCATACGCTAACTGTACCTAGAGGATCAGATATTCCATTCTGCTGGGTTGCGACCACATACTGCTAGGTGTCACTAGTGGATTGTGAGACTCGAAGGCATTCACTTGGTGATCGGTGAACCCTAAGAGTAGAACTGAAATTGTTTCAGTCCACTGAAAGAAGTTTCAGTGATATTGAGATAGAGATCTCAATATGTCTCACTACCAGTCAGAATAGAACCTATGGGGTCATACACATAGAGGATTTAATTAGTCAGACTATCATAATTATGATTTGGAATCACAATAGAAATCAATCATCAATATGATTGGTGATTGAATTAACCCACTAAGTGTTAGTGAGTTAATGAAAGAAGAATTAAGTGGAATTGATTGCAATTGGATTGCAATTGGGCTGATTTAATGAGCCAAATCAAATTGGGTTTGACCCAAATTGATTTGGGTTCATAATTGGGTCAATTTAATTAAACCAAGGATTGTGCGGATTTTAAAGACCACATGTCGTCATAGAATGAATATGACTTAAGTCATGTTCACATTATGCGGACTTTAAAGTCCACATGGCGTCGTAGGATGCATGCTCCCAAATCAATTAATTCTCCTAATAAGATTAGGAGTCCTTATGTGATTAGAAAATTAATCAATTGATTAAGTGGACACATGTCATACATCTATGAGCACAAGGATTGGACACTTGGCATTAATCTAAGGGTGGGTTATAGTCCTATACTCCTAATAAGATTAGGAGAAGCCCTAAACCCAATCTATAAAAGGATAGCAAGGGAGACATTATGAATTAATTCTCTCCTCTTCCTCTCCACGCCTCCCTTTCTCTTTTCTTCTCCCTTCCCACGACAGCAAGAGGCTTCCCCTCTTCTTCCCACGGCAGCAAGGGAGATCAAGTTCATCTTCTTACATGTGTTGGAAAGAAAGAAAGAAGAAGAACCTAGGAAGAGATCAATTCGTCCAAGAAAAGAAGGAGTTCTTTCCTCCACGCCCAAGCCCATTCTTCCTTCTTCTCCATAGCAGCAAGGGGGTCCTTTGCATCCTCTTCTTCCACGGCATCAAGGCAAGGAAGATCCACGCGCAAAGGTTCCTCCTTCCTCTTCCTCCGTTGCGAGTAAGATCAAAGAAGAAAGGGTTCTTCTTTAAGGAGGTATGTTGCAGATTTCTTCCAATCTATTTGATAGTCATGAGAGGTCTTTGCAAGAAGCTAGCACTCCAGTAAGACCCTATCTCAGATGATTAGATCCTCATGTGGATACCTGTAGAGGCTGAATAATTGTGCGGCTCAAACAGGAACCTAGAAAAGATCATCAGGCTGCGGTGTTCTACACCTACAGAATATTTGAAGATGAGATCCTCAAATCTAAAACTTTTGATTTTTATTTCAATTTCATAAATCTTAATCAACCCTCCTCAGATTCTAATCTTCCCTCCCTAATGAGTTCAAAGATCTTCTGGATTTGGATCCGAAATTTTTTTTGAATTCTACGATCCGAAGCACGTTCATACGATGAACGACGTTCCGTTCGAATTTTGCTACGAACGTCGCATCGAACGGGGCGTAACTCAGCAATTATAACAACTCGTGTTCTGCCACATCAAGCTTTGTGCTGCCATGTCAGCTCTTGATCCACTATCACGTCAGCTCTTGAGCTATTATGTCAGCTCCTGTCTATCTTGTCTGCTTCTGAGCTGCTATTTCAGCTCTTGATATAAACATCAGCTTCTGGGTACATTCGTGATCTAATTTTTATATTTATAATACCATCTTGAGTTTGAAAAATGTTGGCATAATTTTAGAGATCACATAACAATCTGCATCACGCATAATATTTTTTTATTAGCATAATTCTGTATCAATCTATATTATTTTTTCTATTAGTGTGATTTTGTTAGAGTTATTTTAGAGATCATGTAACAACCCATATCACCCATAATATTTTTTTTTATAAACGTGATCCTATGTCAGCCTATATTTTTTTTTTTATATGGAGTCAGTACATGAACATATATAACCTCTATGATGTACTGAATGCGATGGTCTCTCTCTTTTTCTCTTGTTTTCCTTTTTTTGCAAATATTTTCACAAATTTTTTGCCGAAAAAAGTCGCTGAGCAACCTTGCCAGATTGAGGTAAGTGTTCTACGTTCTCTTTTCTTTCTTTCTTGGTCTTTTAGCCACTGTTCACCTTGATTCGCATTGGCGAATTGCTGGGATCTCATCTGAAAGAAGGTGCCCTATTTCAGCCCCTTTTTCTAGGTTTCACCGCCATCAGCCGCCGAATTTTGTTGATCCTCGCTGCCTCTCGAACCTCTGAAATCCTTTGGCTGTGGCTTAGGCAGACAGCCATGGTAAAGGCTGAGTTCATGGGTTGATATGTGATAATCTTCTTCCTCTCTTCTTCTTTGTACCAGCCGGCCATCGTCACCGGTGGCTGTAGGCTGTCGTGGTCGCCATCACCAAGGTCGGGCCATTCTTGGCTGTTGCCAGCTAGACACCCCTATTCTTACCATTGTGAGGAAGAGAGAGTGGGAGAGGGGTAGCTTCTACAGCTCTCTTATTTTCTCTCCCTTCTCTCCTCTCTTTCTCTCTCTTCCCTTTCTTCCTCTTTTCTCTATCATGGTTTCTTCCTCTCCTTCTTGTTGACCCAAATAATTGGTAGAAAGAATTGAGGGACTAGTGATGGACCTCTAGTGGACACTGGTAGGCGGTCTAGGTTACTAGTCTATTGTATGATTCTTCTTTTGATGATTGAGTTTGATTCTTTAGGGGGAGAGTCATCTATGCAAAAAAAAATTGATCGGGATACTCTGTACCCCAGCATGTCGATCGTGAAGTGGGTTAGTGATTGTTGAGTTTAGTCTATTTTCGATAAAGGTAAGAAACAGTATACTTGATTACCAATATATATGTGAGGACCCGTGCGGGCGTGTGTTTAGTCCCACATTGGTTATTCGCTGGGTAGATCTTGGGCACTAATACAGGATCAAGGAACCCAAACAATACCTTCTGGCTAGCCAGTTTGGGTGAGGTCCTGGGTTGTTACAAATGGTATCAGAGCGGATCCGGCCCATAATCTATGTGGACTAGGGGACACTGCAGCACGGATCTATTGGGGCTGACCACATGCTAATCGTGGTATTTGTGATTAGATTTGAATAGATATGAACCCTTAGCCTGACGAGGACGTCAGGGCTTGAATGGGGGGAGTATGTGAGAACCCGTGCAGGCGTGTGTTTAGTCCCACATCGGTTATTCGCTGGATAGATCTTGGGTACTTAAACAGGATCAAGGAACCCAAATAATACCTTCCGGCTAGCCATTTTGGGTGAGGTCTTGGGTTGTTACAATATATACATGTTTATTTATTTGTACTGCTGGATTTGCATTATAAGATTTGCATCAATGTATTTGGTTTGGTATGAGATGGTATGTTTTATATGATTTTCGATACAAACATACTTGTACGATTATTATATGTATCGGACATTTAAAACATAATTATATGAACAATGATATCTTGAATTTGTGAGAAATATACTATATAATTGAAAGTGATTTGACAAGAATAACATGCAAATCAGATGGATAAGATGTAGTTTGAAATAACCTCATTATGAGATAGCCTTCCCAAACTTATGTATGAAAAAGTCTCCACGAGCTTATACGTGGAATAACCTCCCTCCACGGGCTTGAGTAGAATTTTGTTTAGCAGTCTTCGACTGCATCATGATCTTGGTTAGTTTAAAGCTGACAAAATATTTCTATAAAACTTAAAAGTCAAGATAATGAAGAATAGATGACATGACATATGAAACTATTGTTGAATAATTGGTCAAATTTGAATTATATATATAATTCTGTGGTAAGATGAATAATAATGGCTTATGTGCGTATCGTTTCGAAAGAGTTTTCCAAATATTATTATAGTATTTATTTTATCTAGTGTTGGTTATTTGATTATTTTCTTATTATATTATTTATGGTGTAGCGGTTCGGAATTTTTAGTAGACTAAAAAAGCTTATATTCCTCTTTATAATTTTTTTTCAAACCACAGAGCATATAGTTTCGAATAGGTGGGACCTGGAGTTTGAGCTTCAGAGATATTAGTTAGTTAGTTATCTTTATTTTTTTTTGGATACCGACGATCATTTGAAATTTTGTAATTGAGCTAGTTGATTATTTAATTATAGTGGATTGAATTAATTATAATTATTGTTTTAAATTTTTGGTATCATGTGAATATTGTTCATCTTAGGTATTACATCATCTTAATAGCTGCTACTGAATCTAGATCCAAAGCATTCTTCAATACTTGGAACCGAGTTAGACGCTGATATGGACAGGCAGATAGGCAATTTGATTTGCAGTAGTTGGTCTGTCAATATGCCTGCCAAATTCATAATTAGGAAACAGAATTCTGTCCAGGTATCAACATTATGAGCCCAAAGATGGACCTGCTTACCTTTACTTTAAGGATATGATGTGCTACTAATGCTTGCTGCGCACTAAGCGTCGTCAGGGTGAGCAAGATCAACATGGTAACTGATTTCTTATTCCCCGCAAAGACTGTCCCCTGGTTGCGATGTGGCCACTGTTTTCTAGGTTTCAAAGAAATTAAAATGGACACCAAGTATTTCGCATGTATGTCTCGGAAGTCATGCAGATTGATCTTACCAAGAGCTTGCACTGAGCATTCCCAAGTAGTAATTACAACTTATTTATTTATTTATTTTGATTGAAAAGGATGTTACAACCTTTTTTTTGTGTTTGTTTTATTGATTAGAGCTAAGGAATACCAGTATAATTTAATGCCGAAAGGAGATTGAAAGCAAATAAAAGAAAAAATAGTATTTTATTACAAAGGAGAAATCTGAGTGCAGGATGACAGAACAAAGACAAAAGAAAAAAAACTCCCCTTCAGTCCAAAATAACTCTTTGCAAACAGAAAATTAGCATCCAATTTTAGCTATATGAGACATCAAACATCGGATTCGGACAGAAGTCTAGAACTTCTTTTAACCTTATGCCATATTTCCAAAAGGCCGGCCGGCTGCATTTTGAATGCTGAGAAAATGTTGTTTGGATATCATTTAAGGATAAAGAGAGGAAAAACATAATTTACATCCCCCATTAATAATTTATCCATACACCTTCCAAACTTGTCCAATTTTATGAAAAATTATGTTTTTCCTCTCTTTATCCTTAAATGATATCCAAACAACATACATACTGTAGTATTGTATACAACTGTATCTATGTAATAGAATATGTTGAACAGAATGTGATACCACCCTTATATTAGTACAGTATGATGGTAATAATATGTATTGCATAATATATTATGTTAAATAATAATATTAGTATAATATTATTGGTGCATAAAATACTGTTATGATATTATGATATTAATAAATAATTAATATCATATATGGGAGAGCTAAATCGGTCATTTTGCATCAATATTGGGGATAATTAAACCTGAGTTTTTTTTTTTTTTTTTGTGATAGGGATATGCTATACAACTTTGGTACAGATACATCCATATGAGTCAAAGGACAAGAGATCCCAGAATTGAGCAGGAACAGCAAGAAAAGGAGTCCCAAAGAACTCTCCTGGTGTGATTAGTCATGCAGGTAGCTACCCACTTAGTTAAGTGTTTGCTCTTTCCTAAATACAAGGCAACCTGAGTTTATTAAAGCCATCCTAGTGTAACTACGGTATAGCTTTATCCTCATTACACCCAGGACTAGATTCTTGCGAATAAGCAAATTTCAAGGATATCCAGGACATATCAAGGATAAACCCTCTTTATTCTCAGTCCAAACATTGCATACTTGGATGCCTTTTTCTGATTTTTCAATGATATTTTCCCGATTGAGTCGCCCCTTTATTATTTTTAAAGTTTTTTTGCAAACATACCTGTTTAATTATTAAATCTACAAAAAATGCATATTTATTCTATGTGGATCATTAGTGTGTTTTGAACTCCATTGTACTCCTGTCCTTACGACCATTTATGGGAAATATTTTTGCGTAGATCAACTGACATTTCATTGGCACCCATTGATAATATGTATACATCGAATAAAGTAAATGCATTCATCTTTGGATAAAATTACAATATTTCAGTAAAACACAAAGTGGATTGCTTTTATAAAATAAATATATATGGCTTTTTTCTACAAACAAAATCTAGAGCTTTCTACAAATTTCCTTTAATTTCTTTTTTCTACAAAAATAAGAAATCAAATTTCAAATTTGAATTTGCTTGGGCATATCTGGCCAAGTTGAGCAAGCATAGTCATCACCAACCCATTAGCTCCAAAGTTCAATTGAGCTTGGAACAACTGGACATCAATGAATACAAGTGTTTTTATATTTTTGTATCAGCTGTGATACTACTAAAAATATGATTTCAAAATTTTGAATTTTTTAACATAGGAAATTAAAACTTCTTTTGAAAATTTGAATCTTTTTAAAAAAAGAAAATAAAAATTTTCTATAGGAGGTAGCTTCAGAAATTGGTAAGAGTGTTTATTAATTAAAAAACAATGATAGCTATCCAAAAATGGTTTCACTTATCTATCTTTATTCAGATGACATTCAACATCACATTCCAATGTGACATGCCATTGTATATAGTGTCATGCCTCAATTCGGAGGCATGAGCTGAGCATGTGGCAGACGGCCGCATATCCGTAGGGTTTAATTTTTACATGATATGCACGGCCTGCTTTACATATATATATATATATATATATATATAAACTAAAAATCCAAACAGTGGTATTATTACATCAATAATACTTCTAGCATAACAAAATTTAGAATGATGTCTAGACCAAGGTCCGCTGAAACGGGCCGGACCGGACAGTTCAAACCATACTAAGCTGACTTGGTGGGGGACCGGATCGGTTTACCTTTTTTTTAGAATCGGTTCCAAACTGGCCGGAAACAGTTTCGAACTGGAAGAAACCAGCCAAAACCAGCCAGAATTGGTCGCAAACCGGCTGGATTTATGCAGAACCAGTGCAAACCATTCGATTCACATCGAGTCGGATCGGTTTCGAATAGACCCCTCTTCTTTCTCTGTTTCTTTTGCTTTAAAACATGATTGGGAAGGCTCGAGAAGTTTCTTAGGCCTTCCCAATCTATTTAAATGCTCTCTCGTTTTCCATGGTAAAAAATATACTGATTCAGCATAATTAAAAGAGGATCCAATCATAGATAAGGTATGCTTCCTCTCTCCTATCTTATTTTTTCTCTTTTTTTATGGATGCCAAAAAATACCTTAAAATTCGCAAATTAAGGAGTGATCATGCCAAATTTTTTATTTTTTCTTGATTTAATAATATATTGTAGATCTATGGATGATCTACATGATGACATAATAATTTTTAATTTTCAGATTATGGATAATTTTTTAAAATTAAAAATATATATTTGGATTAAAAATAAAAAAAATAAAATAAAAATTAAAAAATATAAAATTAGAAGCATATTTAGGGGAATACAAGTTACTCTTCAGATAAATTTAGTATCTATTTATGCAAGTCTTGATGCGATTGTGCATATAGTGGCCTAAGCCTAAATTTAAAAAAAAATAGAAATAATTAGTCTTTGATGCATGCCAATAGGCCTATAAAAATATATATAACATCCATTTTAAGATTCTATATATCTAAGCTCAAATTAATTTTTTAAAATATTTATATTTAAAAATTATTTTTTAATTGAATATAATGAAAAATATATAATTAATACCAAAAATAATAAAAAATAGTAGTATGTAATACATATTTCAAAAGTATTTTCTGAAGTAAAAAAATATTTTTTTTAATTTATATTATTTAAACATATTTTTAAATTTAAAAGTTATTAAAAATATATAAATAAATAAAAATTATAAAAAATTACTACTATGTATTTAGATAAATTGGATATATTTTTTGAAGTGAAAAAAAAGATTATTTTCATAGTAATGAAACTTTATTTTTTTTTAAAATAATTGATAACCTAGCTTAGTTGATAAATCTGCAGAAATAGAATCATCAAAAAAAAAAGGAGCAAAAACATAATATTTGTTGGGATCATGGGCACATATTATCGGGTCGACACCATTGAAAGTTCAACTGGTGCAATACAGAGTTTAAAAAACAAAGAATAATCAGGTTGAAGCAGCACTTAGTCGGTGGTTACTCTGACTTATCTATATGCAGGAAATGCCTATAAGAGATCCTGCAGCTGATGAAGATACACTTCGTTGATTTTTGAGCAGTAAAAAATAGAATTTTCAAGAAGAAGGTGGAGGTGGATTGTCGAGTGGTAGAGCCACCTTCTTATCACTCTAGAGAGTTAGAAGAGGTGTTCGCTCTAGATGACAAGGAGGCCTAGATGCAGACTGCGATGCAGGCGACTTGAATGATCAGCGGCAGCAAAATGAGGTCGCCAAACATAGGGTTCAATTTGGGTTCTCATACTATGAGTCAGGTTCTGTTTTTGCGAGCAGTAAGGTATATCCAGAGTTCAGAAGGACCTCCTCAGTTAGGAAGGCCGTCAGTAGAGGCGGTGGCTATATTGCATCTATGTTGGGAGCTTTTGGTGGTAGAAAGAAGTCCTCGAGAGAGATTCCACCGAAAGCCACCATCTAGGATTTAGATCCACATACCTTCTCTAACAAGAATTCAAAGCAGCAAAGGGTTGACACAATGCTAAAGAAGGATAATAAGAAGAATATATGGCGAGCTATTGTATCTTAGTTCTATTTCAGCCACATCTTAATGAATGTGGCAAACAATACATATTATAGGTCTGCCATTTTCTCCATACAAATTGTCGGTTCCGGTATAGATCTTCCAAGATCGAAGAATATCTACGGTAAGCTTCTTGATAGTAATAAGGAGGAGCTAGAAAAATAGATTGCCTCATATAAGAGCAAGTGGCCCACATGTGGATTGACAGTAATGTGTGATGGTTGGATCGGTCTTAGGAGGCGGGGTATTATTAACTTCTTGACATATTGTGATATGAAGACTTTCTTTCATAAGTTGACTGATGCTTCTAATCAGGTGTACGATGCCATATACATCCTTAGATTGATGAATAAGGTGATTGATCAGGTAGGAGAGAAAAATGTCGTGTAGGCCATCGCTGATAATGAGCCACAATATAAGATCGCAAAGAAGATCTTGATAGAGTTGGAGCCTCATATTATCTAGACTCATGTGCTGCATATTGTATCAACCTTAAGTTGATGGATATTATGAAGATTTATAGGGTGTAGCAGATAGTAGATCTAAAGTACACAAATTTGATCCATAATGCTTTCGTTGACAATAGGGATGATCCTATAATTGGGATGGCTTATGGGCAAGCAGCAGGAGCCAAAGCTTAATGAGTGAGGATCACCTCCATGACTAGCCATTTTTGTAGCCAGTGAGGCTAGGATCGATGTAGGGCAATGAGAATATCACAATATTCTATACATTTTACAGCTGATCAGCCATAGCCACAAGGGTTACTGGAGAGCCGGTTATCACATGACTTCTTGCTTGAGACATCCTCTTAAAGATATGATCGAGAGATGCTTAGACGAGCCTACTACACTACCGAGTCCACTCAGTCTAGAGGGTGACATCCATCCTCCCAACATATCCAGGTAGAGAGAGGCACGAAGGGTAAGCAGATAGAGTGAAAAATGAATGGTAAGCAGGCAACTACTCACCACGCCAAAAAAGAAAAAGAAAGGGCACCTATAGCCCTCATGTAGAGTTTGGAGGAGGGCCAGTTCACTCGTATTCAGAGATTAGGAGCAGTAGCAATGACAATTCTTGTGGTAATGGATATGCTGCCCAGGGAGAGTGTGGAGGGCATGAGGCCATTATTTATGAGACAACCATAGGGTAGCCTTTGATTCACCAGTGAGTCCTAGTTTATTCATGCTACATAGGATAGGGACCATGGTGCCCGATCTAGTAGAGCCCACAAGGATACGATTATATATAGAATATAGGCTTCTCGAGGTCATTCAGGAGGACATGACGCAACTACAAATTGTTGGAATTTGTATCCTAAATGTCAATCGTCAGCATATTGATGATTAAATTTTGTAAATAAATTGACAAATTAGTAAAGTGTTATTTGGCATTATTCATCATTTCATCTTCAAATGAACTCTTATATAATGAAGTTCTTAGAACTTATGTTATGATAAAGAAGGATTTATCTTTGAGTCCTTAAACTTGTTCGCGACCAAATGATATGTTGTTACTAGGACGATAGCATTATCGAGATTAGATCGATGTGTGACATATACGTTGGTTATCCTCTTAACCAAAGAGTGTGGAGACACTGGTATGTCACACAGATGAAGTGTAGGAGTACATTTCACTGAACGTGACCAATTCTGAAATACTCGACTGTCGAGAGATGTTCCGAGTGGATATGGGTATAAGTTTGGCCCTCTGACCTGAGACCGCAACCTGTGACTAGCAAGCAACTCACTGTACTTTGGTATCGGACTACCTGGATTTTTAAGAATCATTCAGGGATGTTCAATTCGATTGGAAAATTATCTTATAAAATAATTAAAGTAATTATCGGAGTATTAATTAGTAATTAGATTGCTAATGAACTCAATTGGATTGAGTAATTGGACTAAGGATAAGCTAAATTGAATTAGATTCAATTCTGGGCTCAATCGGGATTTTTGATTTGATTGGATTAGGTCTGAATCAAGAGGACTTAGGTTGACCAAATTAAATTAGATTAAATTTATGCTTAATTAGGAATTGACCTAATTGGATTAGGTTCTACCCAAGGTAATTGGACCATCCTAATTGTTAGGATTTAATTAAACTAAATAGGTTTGATTTGAAACCGTTCGGCTCTCGAAGTTCACTTGTCACATACCCATGCATGGTGCCATAAATTGATTTTTAATGTGATTAAAAATTAAGTTAATTTATTTAATGGTGCCTTGGGACACTTGGCAACATCAGGGACCTCTTTTATCATCAGATGGGATGATATGGAGAGATAAATTCATGAAAAGAATTGGATAAGATCAAATTCTCTCTCTTCATGGCACCATGACACATGTCAAGCTTATCACTTCTAATTAGGATTGAATTTTGAATTCAAACACCTCAAAATCACCATGTGACCCTCTAATCTGATTGTGGGCATGGGAATTTCGAAATGGAGTGAGGGAATGGGTGACATGATGAAGGGCTTGGATGTAATCAATCCTTTATCATGTGATGGCGCATGTAACAAGCATTTGAATTTTGAATTCAAAACCCCACAAAATCCTCCCAAAATATTGGAAGGTTGGCGTGTAAAGAGGAGTGGAGTTAGAGTATAAGAGGGTGTTATCAGATGGTGGTCGAATTCAAGGAAAAAAAAAAAAGGGAGCCGAAGTGCATGAAAAGAAAATCTGCATACCTTCTTCTCTCTCGCCATTTGATCTTCTACTAAGACCTTCATGCCATTAGTGTTAGGGGTCCCTGATAAGAGTTTTTAGATCAGATCTAAGTCCTCTTTAATTCCTCTAAATCTTTCCTTCAAGTTCTTCCAAGAAGGCGGATCAAAAATTGATAGCGTTGGAAAGATGAAATTTCAGCCTTAAGAAATTCTTGGCAAGCTAGCACTTCCGCAGGATTGGATCTCTCCAGGAACTTCGCGTGGACTTCTCGTAGAGGCCATTCGTGTGCGTGGCTGCGAAGTCGAGGATCAGATCCACAAGTTTCATCCATCATAAAAGATATTAATCCTACATTAATTTTTTATTTGGTGTCAGGATCTAGGTCCGATTCCCCGAAATTTTACCCTCCTTTGGGGCTCCTCACGGAGATATCTCCAGAATCCATTCAATGGATATTCGGAGATTAATTAGAATAGAATGTTTAACTTTCAGATCTGATAGTTAATGATGCATAAAGTTTTAGCATAATTGTTTAAACGATTACGGCATAATCCTATGTGTTCTTACAGTGCTGATTTTTAGATTTGATATTGTAAGCATGCACGAATTAAATTGTTTGATTCGATTTTTTTGCTGCATTTTTGAAACTTAAAAGAACTACGTATGGCTTGATCCCCCTTATGAAGAGGTACGTAGGCAACTCGATTAGATTCAGCCATGGTTTTCCAAAAAAAAAAAATTTTTTAGCATGCTTAACATCGAAGAACCTAGGATTCACTTTCAGTGGTATCAGAGCCAGGTTCATGTTTAAACTTTTATGTTTTAATTCTTGCAATTAAATCTGAAATCATGAGCATGCTTAGATTAGATCTAAAGTATTTTTTTTTATGATTGATTTAATTGCTGATTATGCATGATTAACTAGATCTGAAATTTTGGATGCATATGATGCATGTTTGTGTTAAGATTTGTAACATAAATAAATCTAAAATCATAATATTATTTAGATTAGATCTAAATAAAATTTATGATTCATATGATCACTGATTTTAATGAACAAATCAGATCTAAAAATAAAAGTAGAAAAACAAATACATAAGATGTATGTTGTTTGAATTAATTCATGTAGTTATGTATATATGATACATCAACATAAAACATTAAACATGAATTAAATCTGATTACATATGATTAATTACAAATACTGAGATCTGAAAATGAGATTTAAGAACTAAAAGATTGTAACTAATATGTAATTAAAAAAACATGCAATGATCAAAACTTTCATAAGTCTATACTTAATTGAGAATTAAGTGTTATGAAATAGAATTGTAACTCCACTATTTGACATTGCATAATTCTTTGGGCATATGGGTTAGCTTGAATCAAGTTCTTAGGATTGGGTTAGACCTAAGGTTAGAATCATTCATGGATTAATAGAATTAATTGATCAAATCTAATTAGGTAGTAACTACATTAAGTCAAGAAAATTCTAGCTCAATTTGCAATAGTTGTAGATTGATCAAGTCCATGTCTTTGATTAGACCAAGATGAAACTTGATTTAGGCTCAGAGGTGAAGGCCGAGTCATTAGAGTAATCAAATCAAAATTGATTAACCAGTTGGTGTCTAAGGTAAGTTTGGCAGTCTTGACCGGTGGTTTTTATTTAGGAGCTACTCGCACTGATTCGTCTTTATTGAGTTAATGGTATATCCCTTCCACCACCGATCTCACTTACCTGGCCGACATGGTCAATCATATTTTGATTGGATCACTTAATGATTCGAGTTAGCCCATGCCTATAAGAAAAATAAGTTTGACTGATTTAGGTGCTTCCTTAACCGGTTTAAGTCTAATCTGATTTGGTGAAGTTAGTGGGAGAAATTAGACTAACCGGATCTTCTCATATATCCTAATTATGAAATCCTCAAAAATTATTAGGTCCTTAAAATGAAATGGTTATGGGGATAACTAGGTCATAGCCTCCCATTAAGTTGGGTGATAATGGGTCCAATGTTTTGATAATTATTGGAGGCGCGACATGCCTGGTACTTATCAAACATTGGAATTGTCATTCAATATATGATGAGTTGAGTGTATCTTTAATAGGTGGTCAGGTGAGCCGAGCCACACTCGGGCTTGGTCATCTATTAGTTGATTAGACTGAACCCTATCATTTAATGGTTGGACCTAATTAGGATATTTGGTGGAGACGCCACATGCCTGCCGAAGTACCTAGGGCAAAATCATCACTAGAAGTTGCATGATGAAGCAATTGGTTAAGAACCTACCAATAGGTGCATATGGGTTGGCCGAGCCACACTCGGGCCTATATGCGATCTATTGGGTTCTAGTGCCCACTAAAGAATTAAGAGTAATTTTTCGAATTGGAGGTAGAAGCTACCAATTTGTATAAAATAGTGGAAGTATCTTTAGACTAAAGTCCAAGTCTACTGTGTTTAGTCAATTCATATACTAATAGCCAAATTTTTTTTTATGTAGAAATGACCACAAGTTTGTCACTTCGCTCATTATTGGATAATGACAAGTTGATTGGTCCCAACTTCAATAATTGGTATAGAAAGCTGAGAACTCAGCATAGTCAGACCAAAAAGATTAAGGATGACCAAAGTCAGGCAGAATGCTTCTATTGTAAGAAGCAAGGGCATTGGAAGAGGAATTGTCCTCAGTATCTTACCTCACTTGATCCGAATAGGCCAAGCAAGAGAAAAGGGCAATCAGTTGCTGATCAAGGTATTTATATGATAACACCTTGTAATTTTTCTATATATGATAATTCAACCTGGGTATTAGATACTGGAAGTTCGTTTAATATATGCAATTCGTTGCAAGGACTTCAGGTCAATAAGAGATTTGAAAACAGCGAGAGATTTCTGAATGTTGGAGATGGAAGATCTGTTCCAGTTCTAGTTTTAGAAAATCTCAAACTTGTTTTCAATTCTGATGTAGTTGTCTTGAGTGATTATCACTATTGTCCTACGTTCTTATTGAATGTAATTTTCGTAGGCCTTTTGGCCATGAACGGTTGTGAAATTTCAATAAAGAAATGTTCTTGTGATATCATTATGAATAGTGTTACTATAATGAATGGACGATTGAGCAATGGCATCTATTTGTTATCACAACCTGTTAATATAATGTACACATCAAGTAAGCGCCATAGAATAGATAATGTCATGGATATCTACTTTTGGCATCATAGGCTAGGTCATATTAACAAGAACAGGATGAACAAATTAAGTAAAGAGAAAATCCTCAATGTTAATGATTGTGAATTATTGACAACCTGTGAGTCATGTCTTCTTGGTAAGATGACCAAATCACCTTTTACCGAAAAAGGTGAACGAGCCAGTGACTTATTGACCTTTGTACATTCTGATGTATGTGGGCCAATGAGCACAGATGCTAGGGGTGGGTATTCATATTTCATTACGTTTACAGACGACTTTTCGAGGTATGGTTATGTCTATTTAATGAGACATAAATATGAAGCATTTGAAATGTTTAAATTGTATCGTAATGAAGTAGACAAACAAACTGGAAAGAGTATTAAAACTCTTCGAACAGATCGAGAGGGTGAATATCTTTCCAATGAGTTTTTGATATATCTGGGAGAGAATGGGATTCTTTTCCAATGGACTCCTTCTGGTACACCGCAGTATAACAGCGAAGCAGAAAAGAGAAACGAACCCTGTTAGACATGGTTCGATCCATGATGGGGTTTGCGAGTCTGCCCATATCCTTTTGGGGATATGCACTTGAGTTAGCCTGCTATATTCTAAATAAGATTCCAAGTAAGTCTGTAAATAAAACACCACATGAGATGTGGACTAGACATAAGTCGATGCTCTCTCACCTTAGTGTTTGGGGGTGTCCGGTGTACGTCAAACATTTGAAAACATATAAACTTGAACCCAAGTCTGACAAATGTTTCTTTGTCGGTTATCCTAAAGAGATTAAAGGATATTATTTCTACCTTGCTGAAGAACAAAAGTTGTTCGTAAGCAATAAAACTGTATTCTTAGAGAAAGAATTCCTTGGAGAAGGAAGTAGAAGCTCTAATGTTGAGCTTAGGAAAGTTCAACATGTAGAAGATCTGACACCATCTACTGAGCCAATTGAGACGGATTTGATTAGATCAGATCCAGAACCCATCTTAGATGCACCATTAAGGCGATTAGGTAGAGTACCACGTCAGCCGGACAGATACTACGGTTTCTTGGTCCGGAATGGGGATCCTGTCAAACTTGATGAAAACGATGAGGATCCGATCACCTACATTGATAAGATGCAGAGGTATGACTCTGATGCATGGCTTGGAGCCATGCAATCTGAAATGAAATCCATGAAGGTCAATGATGTATGGACATTAGTTGACCCACCCGAAGGGATTAAACCCATAGGGTGTAAGTGGATTTTCAAAAGAAATACACGAAAAGGTAGAAACCTATAAAGCCCGTCTGGTTGCCAAAGGATACCGTCAACGTTATGGTATTGACTATGATAAAATGTTTTCTCTTGTAGCAATACTTAAATCCATTCGGATTATGCTTGCAATAGCAGCACACTTAGATTATGAGATCTGGCAGATGGATGTTAAAACCACTTTTCTAAATGGGATTTAGAAGAGGAGGTGTATATGATGCAACCAGAAGGTTTTATATCTGCAGATGAGTCTAAGGTGTGCAAGCTTCAAAAATCCATTTATGGATTAAAGCAAACTTCACGGAGTTGGAACATACGATTTGATAAGGTGATCAAATCATATGGCTTCATTAAGAATGAAGAGGAACCTTGTATTTATAAATGGGTAAATAGTTTAGTTATCATATTTTTTGTTTTGTATGTAGATGACATTCTTTTAATTGGGAATGACATTCCTGTATTACAAGAAATAAAGGTTTGGCTATCATCTCAATTTGCCATGAAGGATTTAGGAGAAGCATCTTACATCCTAGGGATGAAGATCTATAGAGATAGATTTAAAAGATTGCTTGGATTATTCCAATCCACATACATTGATACTATACTGAAGAGGTTTAGTATGATTAATTCTAAGAAAAGTTATCTTCCGATGGGCCATGGAATTAACCTCTCTAAGATGGATTGTCCGACAACCCTTCAAAAAAGAGAGAGTACGGAAAGAATTTCATATGCTTCAGCAGTGGGATCTATAATGTATGCCATGACATGTACTAGACCAGACGTGGCATACTTATTAGGAGTAGTGAGCAGATACCAGTCTGATCCAGGTAGCAACCACTGGTAGGTTGTAAAAACCATCCTTAAGTATTTGAGAAATACTAAAGATCAGTGGCTTGTCTACGGTGATTCTGACTTAAAACTTGAGGGATATACCGACTCAAGTTTTCAGTCAGATCAAGATGATAGCAAGAGCGTGTCAGGATATATCTTTACTTTTAAGGATGGGGCCATCTGCTGGAAGAGTTCCAAGCAGCATACAGTGGCAGATTCTACTTGTAAAGCAGAATATATTGCAGCATCTGATGCCGCCAAGGAAGCTGTATGGTTGCAGAAGTTCATCACCGAACTTGGAGTGACACCCTCCATTGATGGTCCAGTGCCTGTATTTTGTGACAATACTGGGGCCATAGCTCAAGCAAGAGAACTCAAAGCACATCAGCGGACCAAGCATATTCTACGTCGCTACAACCTGGTTCGAGAGATCGTTGATCGAGGTGATATTGATCTTCAGAAGATTGACACAAAAGAAAATATGACTGAAATATTTACCAAAGTTCTCGGCATCAAAGAGTTCGACGAACACAAGTCGAAGATGGGTATTAGATACTATGCCGATTGGCATAAGCTAAGTGGGAGTTGTTGGGATTCGTATCCTAAATGTCAATCGTCAGCATATTGATGATTGAATTTTGTAAATGAATTGATAAATTAATAAAGTGTTATTTGGCATTATTCATCATTTCATCTTCAAATGAACTCTTATATAATGAAGTTCTTAGGACTTATGTTATGATAAAGGAGGATTTATCTTTAAGTCCTTAAACTTGTTCGCAACCAAATGATATGTTGTTATTAGGACGACAGCATTATCGAGATTAGGTTGTTGTGTGACATATACGTTGGCTGTCCTCTTAACTAAGGAGTGTGGAGACACTGGTATGCCACATAGGTAAGTGTAGGAGTACATTTCACTGAACGTGACCAATTCCGGAATGCTCTACTGTCGAGAGATATTTCGAGTGGATATGGGTATAAGTTTGGCCCTCTGACCTAAGACCGCAATCTGTGACTAGCAAGTAACTCACTGTACTTTGGTACCGGACTTTCTGGATTTCTAATTCAGTGACGGAAGGTCACTGGGTGCAGTCAAGTACTTGCGTAATCAGTTGTGAGTCAAGATGGAATTGACCCCTCCTAGAAACAGGAGATAATGTCTTGTGATTAATTTAGCAAAACCTTGGCCAGGATAATCCCAGTGAGAAGTCACGGGATATCTAAAGTTAATCACATAATGGATGTACTAATTATAGGGTTGACAGTGAGCTCTAAGTCATCCTGGCATTAGGAGTCAAAGGGATTGAATTATACAGTAACCATAGTCCAGAGTTTCAGAATATTTGCTTCGCACATATTCGGCCTATCCAGATATCGGGTACCATTGCTAGATGGTCACATCGATTAGTATAGGAAGTCGTTCCTATACTACCGGCTTAGGTTCGAACCTATGAGGTCACACGCATAGAAGATTCCTGATTGATCAAGAAGGCTAATAAATGATTAAGAATCATTCAGGGATAATTTGGTCAATTTGATTGACAAATTATCTTATAAAATAATTAAAGTAATTATCGAAAGATTAATTAGTAATTAGATCGCTAATGAACTCAATTAGATTGAGTAATTGGACTAAGGATGAGCCAAATTGAATTAGATTCAATTTTGGGCTCAATCAGAATTTTTGACCTGATTGGATTAGGTCTGAATTAAGAGGACTTAGGTTGACCAAATTAAATTAGATTAAATTTGTGCTTAATTAGGGATTGACCTAATTGGATTAGGTTCAACCCAAGATAATTGAACCATCCTAATTGTTAGGATTTAATTAAACTAAATGGGTTTGATTTGAAACCGTTCGAATCTCAAAGTCCACATATCACATATCCATGCATGGTGCCATAAATTCATTTTTAATGTGATTAAAATTAATTTAATTTTTTTAATGGTGCCATGGGACACTTGGAAACATCAGGGACCTCTTTCATCATCAGATGGGGTGACATGGAGAGATAAATTCATGAAAAGAATTGGATAAGATCAAATTCTCTCTTCATGGCACCATGACACATGTCAAGCTTATCACTTCTAATTAGGATTGAATTTTGAATTCAAACACCTTAAAATCACCACGTGACCCTCTAATCTGATTGTGGGCATGGAAATTTCGAAATGGAGTGAGGGAATGGGTGACATGATGAAGGGCTTGGATGTGATCAATCCTTTATCATGTGATGGCGCATGAAACAAGCATTTGAATTTTGAATTCAAAACCCCACAAAATCCTCCCAAAATATTGGAAGGTTGGCGTGTAAAGAGGAGTGGAGTTATAGTATAAGAGGCTGTTATCAGATGGTGGTTGAATTCAAGGAAAAAAGAAAAAAAAAACGGAGCCGAAGTGCATGAAAAGAAAATCTGCATACCTTCTTCTCTCTCGCCATTTGATCTTCTACTAAGACCTTCATGCCATTAGTGTTAGGGGTCCCTGATAAGAGTCTTTAGATCAGATCTAAGTCCTATTCAATCCCTCTAAACCTTTCCTTCAAGTTCTTCCAAGAAGGCGGATCAAAAGTTGATGGCGTTGGAAAGATCAAATTTCAACCTCAAGAAATTCTGCGCAAGCTAGTACTTTCGCAGGATTGGATCTCTCCAAGAACTTCGCGTGGACTTCTCGTAGCGGCCATTCGTGTGCATGGCTACGAAGTCGAGGATCAAATCCATAAGTTTCATCCATCATAAAAGGTATTAATCCTACATTAATCTTTTATTTGGTGTCAGGATCTAGGTCCAATTCTCCGAGGTTTTACCCTCCTTTGGGGCTCCTCACGAAGATATCTTCAGAATCCATTCGATGGATATTCGGAGATTAATTGGAATAGAATGTTTAACTTTCAGATCTGATAGTTAATGATGCATAAAGTTTTAATATAATTGTTTAAACGATTATGGCATAATCCTATGTGTTCTTACAGTGCTGATTTCTAGATTTGATATTGTAAGCATGCACGAATTATATTGTTTAATTCGATTTTTTTTCTGCATTTTTGAAACTTAAAAGAACTATGTATGGCTTGATCCCTCTTATGAAGGAGTACGTAGGCAACCTGATCAGATTCAGCCATAATTTTCGAAAAAAAAAAATTCAGCATGCTTAAGACCGAAGAACCTAGGATTCACTTTCACAAATGACCTCACACATGGTATAGATGTATCAGTTTTGAGTCATATACCAGATCCAATTATCTGCAACCACTGGTAGCCTATGACCTATAAGAATACGAATATTGATATGGGGCGTCTGAGGCATCGTCTTCTGGCAGTAACTATCCTAAGCAATCTGGAGCATCTTATGAGTTAGAATTTGTTTTTGAAATATTTTGATGGGCTCCTTTATAGCCGTATTATCAGTTAGAAGATACCTCTTAGAGTAAGAGTCTTAACAAGAGATCCGAGAGTGCTTGTAACTTAGAACGCGTTCCTTATGGAATGAATATACAAAACTATAATATCACTTGGT
Source organism: Phoenix dactylifera (assembly GCF_009389715.1). Classification (NCBI taxonomy): domain Eukaryota; kingdom Viridiplantae; phylum Streptophyta; class Magnoliopsida; order Arecales; family Arecaceae; genus Phoenix; species Phoenix dactylifera. Next base: position 111,894 of record NW_024067913.1, read on the forward strand.
TATAGAGGTGGGCTGATGTGTCTCTTGACATGTTAATGATCTGGATATTTATAAAAGACATCGCCACTCGAGAAGATTTTAGATCTCGATATGTATATTGTACTTTAAATATATATAATTTATGATTTTATATTTTCTACCTCATTAGTTGATTTTAGAATATTTCTATTGCTTCTTTAGCATACAACATTTTACTAATTATTTTATGTTTTGTATCACTTTAAAACAACAAGATGTATCATTTAGGTTAAACCGGGATCATAGAAAATAAAAAAATCTCAAAAAATATCAAAAATATAAAAAATATCAAATTATACTTAACATCATTGAAAAGTTAAAAAAATTGATTACCAATTAATCAAATTTGAAAAACTTTTTTTAAAAAAATTAGGCATGCTGGTTTGGAACCGACACAACAAGCATACCGTATCGGCATGGTATCGAACGGATATTGTACCAACTCATCTGCTGATCGATACAGATCCTAGTATCGATTCGGCAGACCTTTGTTTGGACAATCTTATAAAGTAAAAGTATAAAATTATTTTATCAATTTATTAACTCATGAAAAGTATATATAACATCATTAAACCCAATCTCCTTTCTGCTCATTCTATAGTCTCCGTGTAACCTAATCCTTGGTATCTAAAAGATGTAAAAAAGATAAGTTAGGGCTTAATAAGTAACCTTTACCTCTAGTTGGATCAAGCATATTATGCAAAAAATACTAATTTTTATAATACAAAATTTTTAATTTATAATTAAAAGCATGCAGGTGAATACATATACAATATATATATATATATTAATATAAATAAAATATTTAATGCATTCATCAACATAAAATTTTCAAAATATTTTATGCATCTGATCATGAATTAAAATTTTAAATCAATGTATAAAAATCATCAACTCTCTCTTAGCCTTCATGACTACGACCATGATCAGCCCCATGACAAGGTTCAAAAGAGACTGGCTCTTGAATATACAACATGCTGTCCACCAATATATACCAGTGAATAGCTTTGACTGGCTAAGTCCGAAAGGAACTAGCTTTGATTTACATGGGCACCATTAACACCATGACAAGGCAAAGAGACTAGCTCTTGAGTATAGAACACGCCATCCATCAACATCTGCTAGTGATCCGCCCCAATTTGCTAGGCACGAAAGGAACTAGCTCTGCTAGCGATTAGCCCCAACTAGCTAAATCCAAAAAAAACTAGTTTTTGAATGTGTGGCCAATGATCAGTCCTATTGGCTAGATTCGAACTATAGGTTAGAATATAGAGGAATTAATAAATCCATTTCAAAATTGTTTTCTCGAAACTATAGTGAAAATTGTTTAAATAGGGGATCAAGGTAGTAGGGAAGGTAGTGACCTCTCTAGGAAGGAGGTTTAGGGGGAGCTGGCGGCCTCCCTAGTAGCAAACTCGGGAAAGGTCAATTAGGGGTGGGAGTTTTAATTGGTTTAATCAGGGAGGGTGAGGTGGTGGCTTCCACTCCTTTGGTTGATTGATAGCTGGTAGCAAATTCTTAGGAGGAGCTTTACACTTCAAGTCAGGTGTTGTAGTCCCCAAATGGCACCACAAATGGGGTGCCAGGATGGCTCTTCATTGCCTCACAACAAGGGGTGTTCCCTATTTCGAAATTAAATAGAGGAAAGCCCATATTTTTTTTGTTAATTTCAAATAGAAGTTGGCAAACCATTTGCCGACTTTCTTTTAGGTGAGTTCGGCAAACAATATGCCGACTTTTCTTTTGGTGAAGTCGGAAACCCATATGTTGACTTTCTTTGGTGAAGTCGGCAAATCATTTGCTGACTTTGGTTCAAAACTAAGATAGAGTTGGTCCAGTTAGATCAGCTCTCACATTCTCTCCTCAAAAGAAATTCACAATTAATTAATCCACAATTAATGTTTTTCATCTAGTTTTAAATGACTCAACCCACCACATTTCTACTATGCAACTTTGATCAATACTTTGCCAAAATTCTCTGTTTCACCCTACCAAGTAGTTACAGGGCTAGAAACCTAGTACATCCTTTTCTCAGCAGCCAACAAGCTTGCTTAAAGAATATTGTGGGGATAGGAATATTACTCCACTATATGTGAAACTTAATAGAGCTTGCTTTGGGATATGAAAAGTTACCCTTTTCCCAAAATAGTCCACTATGGCATCGCAAAGTTCTAGTATTACTAATAATCTTACTTCAACTGGAAAACATGATTAACAAATATATAGAATTATGTAAAATTTAGATTTTACTATGTACAGTACTCAAATCTAGGATACATCATCAGATGCCTAAGCATCTTGTTGGGTTAGTACATAAACACAAGTTTGGGTCTTTCACTTTTGATATCCTCCTTGATCCTACCCTAAAGGTGCGGTCTAACCCTGATGGAAAGCCTGTCCATCAGGAGGATCCTAAATAGATGGAGGTCTTGATGCATCCTGAGAAGGCCATCTATAACTAGGATTTCTTTTTGCAACGATGGCAATTTTCAGCTTTGTGGCCTTGTTGACCACACTTGAAACAACCTCTATCAACCGTCGGTTTTCCTTCTCAACGTGAAAGCCCTAGTACTTGCCTCATCGATGTCCTGTTTCCTAGTGAGTTCCATGCCTTCTCTTGATAGTTTTCTACCTTTTAATTTGACCATCAAACGACTGCCTATCTTGATGACTGCTAAGTTTGGATTCGTTCCTTAGACATTGCCCCCTCTCTTGCTGAATGTTAACTTCCTGCTCTACGAACTTTGTATTCACCACCTATCAATACATGGCCAACTCCATTGGCTAGACACCAACTTGAGCCTTAGGTCTCAACCCTCTTACAAACCTCCTGGATTTGCTAGAATTGGTAGCTACCAGAGCTAGAGCAAAAGCAAGAAAGTTTAGTAAATTTGGCCTTATTTTGTGCTTATGTCATATTTCCTTGAGTCAATTTAAAGGGTTCCTCCCCCTTTTGAAACCTGAAACTCTCGGGATAATACATATCCATGAACTTTTGATGAAATATGTCTTGGGTGATAGGCCTCTCCTCTTCATACTATCTTTTCATGGCTTCCCAACATTCATAAGCTTCTCCTTACAATGGCAGCAAAGCAAACCTTTTCTTGATTAGTGCAACCCATGGATGAGAATGCTTTCTCCATCTCATTAATCCACTTTAAGGACTCAATAAGATTAGGAGATCCTTCGTAAATAGGTGGTGATAATTTTTTGAATTCGGCGATACCTCTCTCAAGCTTGACGATTATCCACCTTCATTTTTTGGCTGGGCTAATTGCTGCACTTGTTGTAAGAAGCCGATCAAGACTTGCACTAAATCTGCCACTTGACCTTGATTTCGAAAAACTTTCCAACCCCTTGATTAAGGCTTGGGGTGTTGGGGATGTCACCTTGTTGACAAACAGAGCTATTTATCTGACTTTCAGGCTATTATGGTGACATGCTACATACTGTGCATGTAGCATTTACAATTTGGGAAGTGCTGCTAGTCCAAGAGGTGCCGACAATGCAGCATGTATTAGTCGCAAGAGATTCCCAATGTCAACCAAATTTTGGATTCGGGGTTGGGCCATCTTAACCTATTTTAAGAAAAAGTCAATTTTGATACTCTAAGTAATTTTAAACACACATTTAGTACAAAATTATTTTAAGGCATTCCATCATACCCTAAAATCTATCCACTCTCAACTAAATAATTTATGCCCTATAGATCTAAAACCTATGATATAATACCAGTTTATTTGTCATTCCCTGACCCAAAGGCATGAGCCGAGCATATGGCAGATGACCATATATCTTTAGGGTTTAATCTCCACTAGATGTGCAAAGCCTACCTTATATATATATATATATATATATATATTAACTAAAAATCCAACTAGTGGTATTATTACATCAATAATAATTTTAGCATAATAAAATTTAGAATGATTGCTTAAACAAACTTATAAGGTAAATATATATATTGTTTTATCAATTCATTAACTTAGAAGAGGTACATATAACATCACTAAGCCTTATCTCCTTTCCGCTCATCCCATCGTCTCTACATAAAGTAACCTTTACCTCTAGTTCGTTTAAGCATATTTGCATAAAATATCAATTTTTATAAAATCACTTTTAATTTATAAGTAAAAGCATGCTAGTGAATACATGATACAAAATATGCATATCAATATAAATAAAATATTAATGCATCCATCAACATAAAATTTTTAAAATATTTAATGTATTTGATCATGCATTAAATCTTGAAATCAAGGTATATAAACCATTAACTCTCTCTTAGCTTTTATGACTATTGCTATAATTAGCCCTGTAATAAGGCTCGAAAGAAACTGACTCCTGAATATAAAACATGCCATCCATCAGCATGTGTCAGTGAACAACCCTAGTTGGCTTGGCCCGAAAGGAATTAGCTCTAATTCACATGGTCATGATTCACACTATGATAAGGCAAAAAGGCCTTGTCCCGAGTTCAGAATATGCTGTCCATCAATGTGTATCAGTGATCAACCCCAGCTAGTTAGATCAGAAAGGAACTAGCTCTGCTAGCGACTAGCCGCGATTGGCTAGGCTAGGAAGGAATTAGTTTCTGAACATGTGGTCAATGATTAGTCTTGTTTGGTAGATCCAAATCATAGTCAAACTAGAGTATAATTTCAAAACTATTTTCTTAGATATACAATAAGCATAATTTTTGCATATATACTGATGATATTAAAACAAGATTTAACATTTTTTGTTTCAAATAATGTCATTATGCAAGTCAATCATCATGCTTATGATCATGCTCAAACATCTATTCAGCTTCACCATAGGGTAATATCTCTTTCAAATACTGTCATGTAAATCAATGCTATACTCATGGTCATGCTCAAGTAAAATACTTTATACTTGATCTAAAGTTTTAAAAATTATTCTTTTATGCATAACATGTAGAATATTTAATTAAATAAAATATAATAAATAATTTTAAATTAGAATATGTAGTATATTTTAAATTAGAATATGTGGTAGGTATGATAAAATCACTGGGGGTGGAGATATGTATCAATTAACTTACAAACCACCGAGCATATCTTCAACTAGGTTACACACAACCTAGATCGAATACATAAATAATTAGATCTTCTTTAAACCAATTGACAAAATTAAGATCTTGGGCATCGTCGGGTCCTCAGGATTTTTTGTTTGTGACTTATGCGGTCATATGTTGGTGGACCCCACCTCAGGGTTTCGCAAGCATCCGATGAGAAGAGAAAGAAAATAGATAGAGAGACAAAAGAAAAAGATGGAAATAAATCAAATTGAGAGAGGAAAGAGTGAGAGTGTGTGAGAGAGAGGGCAAATGGTCCGAGTGAATGAGGAAGGGAGAGAAGAGAGGAGAGGAGAGGAGAGGGAGAAGAGAGGAAAGGAGGCGGCATTTGCCATTAAGACAACCTTTCACTCCCAATGACATGGCAGTGGGCATCGGGGAAATGGGGACAGCCCTGTGTCATCCCATCATGTGAATCAGATAGTTCAAAAAAGAAAGAAGAAGAGGAAGAAGGAGAAAAGGGGTTTGAAACTTACGGACAAGGGCTCCGATGGGTTGACAAGATGCTATCAAGGGATGTGATGGTGAGGGGACATCAGAGCCCTTCATCCAGATGATCCTGAGCCTCCGGATTGAGTCAGATCCGTTTATTTGCATATTTATTTTATTTTTATTTCTGGACTTGTTTGCATTTTAGGGCTTATTTGTGTTATTTGTGGGCTTATTAGAAGTTATTTTTGTGTAAGGATGTTTTATGTTAATTGTGTTTATTTGGCCCTATATATAGAGGACTATTTTCATGATTAGGATTTTAATGAATGATTAAGAACTTTCTTTTCCCCCACATCTTATTCTTCTTCTTCCTCCTCCCCTTCTCTTCTTCCTGCATCCCTAGAACCTCTTCTTCCTTCTCCCTCTCTTGTTCTTCCTTCTTCTCCTCTTTTCCCGCACTTGTGCTGCATCAACTTGGTATCAGAGCTACAGCTTTGCCCCTGCTCCCAAAGCCCTGATCCAGACCTTAGTTTTTTCATGGACTGCCTTGACGTGAAGACGGCGTTGGGCACTGTCTTCTCCCGGCCTCTTCTTCCAAACCGAGATCCAACAGAAGAACACAAAAAAAAAGAAATCCTTTCTTCCCTCTCTCGGTTCTCACACAAGGAACACGAAAAAATCCCTTCGCCAGGTCCACCCCACCCGTCGTCACACCCACGCCCACCGCCGCCACCAGTCGCCGCCAGCAGCGCCGAGCCACCGTCGGACGTTCTCGCCGCCGCCGCTGCCCAGTGAAGGTCTGAGCCCGCCGTCGGAGGAGCCATATCCCACCACCCGTCGCTCCCACGGCCGCGTTCACCCCGTGCAAAATGCCAGCAGGGCCACCAGCTCGCTCGCACCGCCCATAGCCGACCCGTGGCAAACCCGAGAACGCCATCCATCCCCCGTTGCAGGTCACAGAGCCGCAGCCGTGACTGCCGATGCGTCACTGGAAGCACTGCCTGCCGGAGCCTGTGACCGGCCTCGCCCACCGCCATAGGTCCCAGAGCCCCGGCCACCGCCATCGGCGTGAAGATCGGAGCCTTCTCCCGAAACCATCAGGAGGTCGAAGAAAACGAACCTAACGGGTAAGATCCAAACCCGTTACCCATTTCTCTGTTAGCCCAGATCCATTCCAAAAAAAAAAAATTCCTTTTGCACATGATCTGCACGTGCTGGGCTAACAGTTATCGAAGCGGGTTCAACCAAAACCCGAATCTGATAACCCGAACCTGTAAGGGTTCCAAAAAAAAAAAAAACATACCTCTGTCCTGACGAAGAGGAAACCCTAAGGGGTTTCCGCCGCCGCCGCCATCGATGCCGCCATCGACGCCGCCGATGTCGCCACCTCCTCGTCACAGCGCTGCCATCTGCCACTGCCGCCGACATGCAGTGCTGCCCTGTGCTGCGACCGCCTCCACCACAGCGCCGTCCTCTTCCTCCGTCAGCCACCGCCCAAGACTCCCAACTGCTTCATCCGCCATCGGTTCCCTCGCCCTGCCTCCCTTCAACCTCATCCCACCCGAGGCACCCCGCCTCCCTCGCCCCGCCGAAGCACCACCGTACGCCCACTTCCGTCGCCACCCGCAGGCCGTCCGCTGCCGGCCGCCGAGTACCCCTTCTTCACCGTCTCCACTTTCGTCCACCATCCGCCACTGCGCCACCCGAGAGCGCCGCTTCCTTGCCCCGCCTCCCTTTGGTCGCTTCCTCCTCCCGCCGAGCACCATCACTTCGTCACCTCCTTCCCTCGGTCACCCACCCCCCCTGTCGCATTCATCCAAGCCACCATCGCGGGCTTCCTTAGGCCCGCCTTACACTCCACCAAAACCCCCCCTTCTAGCCCTGTTGTCACTTGTCCAGCAGGCCACCAGCCCAATCCACCTCTACGGCCCGAATCTGTTCCGATAGCCTAGCCGTTTACTATAGCGTGGTTCAAGCCCAATTGGCCGCAGATCCTATTACAGGCCCGATCCAGCATCTTCTTCAGCCCATTCCAGAAACTCAGAAGGTCTTTGTGCTGCAGTTCAAGGTCTACAGCTCCAGCTAACTTCGTCCGGTGCCAATTTCGTGTTCGAGACTCTACAACGGACATTTTCGGTGGACTGTATCCACCACAGGTGATGTTCTTCTTTCTTTTGGGCTTGTTTATCTAGTTATGTTCTAGTTCTCTTGCATGACATTCCTATTTTGGCCAAAACTTATTTTTAAGTTAAACTGCAAAACCTAGAACATTTACTACCACACCCATCCTACCCACCATTTAAATCCAAATATTAAATTAGCACACCTTAGCAACAGGATAATTCTCAATATTATTCGATCAGATTACTTTAGGATCAGAACAACTGTACTACTTGATTGCAATCTAATTTCTTAAATTGAATAATCTTAATCCTTAATTCTGAATAACCGAAGTAAAAATCAGCAACATTTAAATTTTAAGTTATTCTTGTGAAGACTTGCTGATTTCTGAAATCATAATAAATTGCATTAGTAGGTTGTCCTGCATCAAATTTGGTCCTACATCATATAGTTATTAGGGTTTCATTGGTGACACTGCATTTCACATCATCACCCAGTGTCATCATTGCATGCCAACCTGTAGTGATATGGAGTACTATCTCAATCAACCTAAAATCCCTGTAGCTACCATGAATTCCGACATTTTGAGGTCTATCATAGAACAGATCATTAGCATGCGGGCTGGATACAAGGAATTCACACAAGAGATCCGTGAGCTCATGCAAAATTCTAGGACCCCTACATCGCCAACCCCTATTGCAGCCCAACCTAAAATCGGTTTGGTTGCACCACCTGTAATCCTTCCCCATTTTATTGGGCACCAAACCCAATGCTCAAGGTGTCAACAATTCGACCACATAGCATCCCAATGTTCCATTAGAACCTACCTGATTACTGAATCAGAAATTAGGAGCCAAGAGGTCGAATATGTCGAAGAAGTCTATGAACCAAATATAGAAGACTATGAAGAAGACTTTGAACACGAACCTTTAGACTTTGTCCAAAATGATTCCCAAAAGGAGACTATTGATCTAAGTACAACCAAGCCACTTCACATCACTACTATCGAAGAGGTAGTGAAAGATATTGAGAGCCAGTCACCTGAGTTGGCACTTGTAGCTAAAGATACCCATGCGGAGTCCAACCTTGAACATTCCCCAGTAGTAGTTTTCCTTCTAGAGGAGTTTCATTTTGTAGTCCCTGATGATCTTCTGGATGCCCTTCCTCCGATGCGTGATATCCAACACGCGATTGATATAGTTCCCGGGGCATCTTTGCCCAACCTTCAACAACATAAGCTCAACCCGAGTGCATATGCTAGGACCTGTAATTTAATGTTACCGACAGTTGAGTTTGCATGTAATAGTTTGGTTAACAAGTCCATAGGTATGAGTCCATTCGAATTGGTGCATGATTACAAACCTAGGCAACCCATAGACCTATTTTTCATGTCTCATCAGTATAGAGTCTTTGAGTCTGCACAATCAATTGCATCACATCCACATTCATTGCATCAAGAAATCAGCAATTGTAGTCACTTTAATAACTTAAAATATAAATTTCTTGCTGATTTATACAGACGTTATAAAGAGTTAAGTGAAAAAAATTACGTCATAATAAGAATTAGGCTTGAACGATTTTCTTCAGATACATTTAAGAAATTGCAAACTTGTAGTGCAGAACCATTCAAAATCTTAAAGAAAATCAGTTCGAATGCACACTACACAAAAAAAATAAATTACCGACTCTTATTTGCCGACGCTTATTCCAAGCGTCGGCAAAAAAATTTTTCCGTCAACATTTGCCGACGTTTTTTAAAAGCGTCGGCTAATGACGACGCTTAAAAGCGTCGTCGAAGTCAACATGTAATTGACGTGACTTTTAACGATGCCTTTTAGCGTTGTTAAATAACGACGCTTAAAAGCGTCGTTAAAAGCGTCATCGGAAGCCAAAAAGCCATCCCATTTTAGTCCCGCATCGGCGGATCTAAAAAAAAATAACTGTTTATATAGCCAAACCCAACCATTCCGCACGGATGGAATAAAGGTACCGATCGGGAAGGTTGTTTGTATTTCTGAATGGGGGAAGATGCAGACAACAAATGGTATTTTTTTTTGCAAATGGTAATTCGCGACGCTTTAAAGCGTCGGAAAAGAGCGACGCTTTAAAGCGTCGCTAAATTGGAATTAGCGACGCTTTTAAAAGCGTTGGAAAATATTTTTTCCACTGTAGCATAGGCGACACTTTACCGACGCTTTGGAAAGCGTCGGGATGGTTTCTACCGACGCTTAAAAGCGTCGCTAATAGCCAAAAAAAGCGTCGCTAATGTCCAAGTTTCTTGTAGTGGCATATGTTATGGATCTTCCTGATGACTATGGGATTAGTGCGATATTTAATATTGAAGATTTAGTCCCATACAAAAAGATAATATTCATGCCTTCTGACCCCTTTATTGATATACCTGCCCATGTTGGACACCCTGACCTATTACCTGCTGATAAGTGCTTAATAATCTATAATTTAATTATCTTTCCATAGCACTTATCAATTTTTTAAACTGATAAATATATATTTTACCATAAAATTAAATAAACATTGAAATGAATTTAAAATATGGTAAGAGGTAAATAATTCTTTTCTCAAAACAGACTCTAAACTTGTCTCTCTCCTGGTTATAATCTTTCATGAAAACATATAAGGAGGAGATTGTGTTGACCCGGTTTAGTAACCTGATGGGATTGTAATCAAGCTAAGGGTATAATTAAATGGGTTTTGGTCCTGATTCGATCGAAAGTTATAATTAATTATGTATGGGGCAAAGGTTTGATTAACCCTTTTTATTAGGTCACGGTCCGATTTTTAGTCTTGTCTGGTCGAGTTCGATCTGAAGCAGCTTAGCAAGAATTAAATTTAAAAGATATTGGGCTCGAGAACAAGTTCAAGCAACTCAACGATCATGACCCACCGCAAATCCAAAGCCAATTTCTAACCAACTCGTTACCTGCCTTCATATAAAATTCATAATAATAATAATAATAACTAAATATTCACTATTCACTGTTCATATGAACAGTGTCCAGTTAAAACACCGTTCATATGAACAGTGTTAAAATAAAAATAAAAAATAAAAAAATAAAAAATAAAATGTCGAAAACACTGTTCATATGAACAGTGTTCGTGAAAACACTGTTCATGTGAACAGTGTTAGAAAAAAAATAAATAATACATAATAATTAAATAAATAAATAAAAAAAAATAAAAAAATTGGGAATTCACTGTTTATCTTCTCCTTCCCAGCGTTGCAACAGGAGACCTCTTCCCATCTAGCCGGTAATCCAGCAACCTCCCACGCCCGCCCACCGTCCGCGACGACGATCCCGTGACCAGCATCTCCGCCTCGTCTTCCGCCTGTGACGCAGCCCGCAGCCGAGATCCGGCCCCTTCGCCATCACCGCGTGCGGCGTCTTCTCCTCCAAGATCAGCAAACCAGCCGCGTCGAAATCCCAGCATCGTCGCCCATTCTTCCGCCCGTGGCGCATCCGGAGCGACCAGATCCCCCGCCACTTCATCAGTCGGCACCTCCCTCCGCCATCACCGACCAGATCCCGCGGCCCCTCTTCCTCCTCTCCCGCGATCTGCATCCCGACACCACGCCCCGGAATCAGCCACCGTGATTCCTTCTTCCCTCTCTCCGCGTGCGCCGGACGGCTATAAAAGGAGGGAGGGGGCGTTCGATGGAAGGGAGAGCTCGGTGGAGGAAAGAAACAGAGGATACTCTGTTTCGGTGAAGAAGAAGAAGAAGAAAGCCGAGAGAAAGAAAAAAAAAAGAAGAGAGCTCGGTGGAGGAAAGAAACAGAGGATACTCTGTTTCGGTGAAGAAGAAGAAGAAGAAAGCCGAGAGAAAAAAAAAAGAAGAGAGGGGGGGGAAAGAGAATAGTTGTGATATTTTGGGAATAATGGGAGGTGATCAATTTCATTTGAAGATGGGAGGTCATCCGGAAGCCATGCTCGGCTAAACATCTAATCTAGGGCTGGATGAAGCCCTAGCAATGTATCAGGGCATTGTAGTTCTTATTTTCTTTATTATTTTGGAGCTTGTTTAAATTATTATCTTCAATGAAATATCTTTTTATGATGTTTAAACTTTGAGCATGCCATTTACTATTCATGTTTGCTAAAGTAGTCTAAGATGATCCATGCCTAGGAAGATGAGGTGTGCTGCATCCTAGATTAGCATACTTAGGTAGACACTTCATGCTACACCGAAGATGGATCTTCCTAACACTATGTATGCTTTTATTTTAAAAGGCTTGTAGCCAAAATTGCATGCCTCTCCAAAAGATAAAAATTAAGAACACAATCCTTGATGCAATGCTATGTGGTGGATTCCAAACCCTAGATCTATTTACTTTGATAAAATTTCAATTCGTACTCATAGATTAATTTAGTTAAATCAAGTTAGCAAATCCTTTTTCTTGATTTGTTTTTAAAAGAAAAATAACTTATTCTCCAATCCCTGTGGACCGACACCCGTAATCACTATCCTACAGGATACGTGCTATTGCGTGGTTTATTTTTGAAATTGAAAAGAACCGATCAATTTTTGGCGCCGTTGCCGGGGATTGCTAGCATAGTTATTTTTCTTATTAAAAAAATATTTAAAAATTAAAAAAAAATTTCTTTAAAAAAAAAATTTCTATTATTGTTACTTTTCTTATCTTCTTTTTCTTCCTTACTAATTTTTATTTTTTTTATATATATTATTTGATCAGGAATCGAGGAAAAAAATCTGGGATGATCAAAAGGAGAACTGCCGGAAAAGAAATGCTGTAGAGGTTTGCAAAAAAAAAAAAAAATTAAATTGCTGGGAAAATTCCCTTTGGTAACCTCTAAACTTTTCTTATTTAAATTAATTATTGGTTTGAAATTTTTTGGTGATTGTTTGATTTTAATTATAGCAAAATTGTGAATGCATGCTTGATACACATACACAAATCAATTTGCACATAGTAAGGGCAATCACCCCAACAAGATAAGAGCCGGATTTCATCACTGGACTCTTGCCCAACTTAGGTGAACTCAATCTCACATAGTGTCATCTTTAATTAAAATCAATTAGACGTTGGCCCCTAGGAACATTCGAGCTCAATAGGACGAAGATCACCGAAGGTTGCACCAATTTCGCTCTGTGGCTTAGTTGATGTCTAGGCAAGCTTTGTCCCTATAAGGGAGACAGTTCATCTGTTCGAGGCAAGTGGATTTTAAGTGGGACCTTTGCGAACGCATCGTGACCCCTCCACTTACCTGGGAGCTTACCTGGTCAACTCGGTTCATTAGACCGGATTGGAGGCTTAGGTGCCCTCTTCAAACCAGTTAGGAGCTGTCTAGTGATTTTAGGACAAAGACTAGGATTGATATGCTTTTCTCTTTTATTGCATGCTTGATTGATCGAGTACTAGTGTATGCACGGTAGTCGTTCTAGAGTACGAAACCTATTACCTTTTGACCCTGAAATAGAACGAACCCTTAGGAACATTCGAGCTAAGATCAGAACATTAGAATCATCCCCACCTCTTAAGATGGCTGAAGAACAACCCAAACTCCTGAGGGAGTACTTTACTCCCACTATTTACACTTCCTCATCTTGCATTCGATTACCTGAGGGTAGCAGCTGTACAATATGAAATAAAGTCTAGTGTGATCCAAATGCTCCCATCTTTTTATGGGCTCACCAATGAAGACCCATACAAACATTTAGATGAATTTCTTGAGATTTGCACCACTGTCAAGATTCAGAACTTCACTGATGATGCCCTGAAACTTAGGTTATTCCCCTTCTCCCTTAAAGATAGAGCCAAACAATGGCTGAATTCTTTAGAAGCTAACTCAATTCGTTCTTGGGATCAAATGCAACAAGAATTTCTTAAAAAATACTTTCCCATAGGAAGAACGAACCAGTTTAGACGTGCCATTACAAGCTTCTCCCAAACCGAGGGAGAAGAATTTCATGAAACTTGGGAGAGATTTCTGGACCTAATCCGTAAATACCCTCATCATCAAATACCTAAGTGGCAGCTAATGCAATGTTTTTATGATGGTTTGACTGAACGAAACCGTCAGAAGATCGATGCTGCATGCGGGGGGACTTTCATGCTTCGAAATGAGCATGAAGCATGGCAACTATTTGAAAATCTTAATGAAAACTCCCTCCACCATGCTTCATGTTCTCGTCAAGCATCCCCGAATTTTCAAAGAAAAGGGGTCATTTGTGAAATAAGTCATTCTACGGACCTGTCTAGCAAGGTAGATGCATTGTCCCATAAGATTGACCAACTAATTATAGGAGGACATGTCGTTAGCTCTTCCCAAGCACAAGTGTGTGCTATCTGTTCTAGCCCATCGCATCCTATTCATGAGTGCCCCTCAGCACCCCAATATTCCGAACTCGTGCAAGAACACATCAATGCTGCCCAAACACAGCCCAGACCGGGTAATGATCCATTTTCCAATACATATAATCCGGGATGGCGGAATCATCCAAATTTTTCTTGGAGGCAGCAAGCTTCTAATACCTCCCAACCCTTCTCCCAAAATTTTCAAAACCCTCAGAATTTTCATCCCTACCGTCCCTCAACTCAATTTCAGCACCCTCCTCCTCCAACCCAAAGAAATACAGCCTTTGAGGAGAAGGTGTTGACTGCCCTTCAAGGTTTGGAGGCAAACACACAACTATTGCACTCTCACATGCAATCAATTGCTAAGCTAGAATCCCAAATGGGTCAACTAGCTAATGCATTAAACAAGCGAGAGGAAGGTAAGCTTCCAAGTCAACCAATGAGTAATCCTAGGGGACAATACGTGGCTCAAGAAACTCGACTAAATCATGAGCAAGCCAATGCTTTGACTACCCTAAGGAGTGGACGTATAATAGATAATAAGGTTGGGGAGGGTAACATAAAGGAAGGTGAAGAAGAGGAACAGACCATATTACATGAAAATCCAAAACCTTCTTCAACTAGTTCACCATCTGCTACAACCCACATTCCAAAGGCTCCATTCCCTGAAGCACTTAATGCATCCTCTCCATTTGGCAAAAAGGGAACTTCACTAGAAGAGATGATGGAGGTCTTCAAACAAGTTAAAATCAACCTCCCACTCCTTGATGCCATCAAACAAGTTCCCTCCTATGCCAAATTTCTCAAAGACCTTTGCACCCAAAAGCGGAAATCTAGGACACATGTGCCTAAAAAGGTCCTACTTATTGAACAGGTAAGTTCGATTCTCCAACACAACACCCCTCCAAAATTCAAAGATCCTGGCGCTTCCACTATTTCCTGTGTCATAGGAGATAACTCCATTGATCGAGCACTTTTAGATCTAGGGGCAAGTGTGAATCTTCTACCCTATTCCGTCTATGAAAAATTTGGGTTAGGTGAATTAAAACCTACCTCGGTGTCCTTACAATTGGCTGATCGATCTGTGAAGATACCACGGGGGATGATTGAAGATGTTCTTGTCAAGGTAGACAAATTCTATTTTTCAGTAGATTTTATCGTTCTTGATATGGAACATGTGCCCAACATAAAAAAATAAATTCCTGTGATTCTTGGTTGTCCCTTTTTAGCTACAGCCAATGCCTGTATTAACTGTAGAACTGGGGCAATGGATATATCATTTGGGAACATGAAAATTAAGTTGAATGTATTTCATGCCGCTGACCAACATGTGAGGGAAGACGAGTGTTGCCTAATTGACGAAATGGATGATCTTGTAGAGAACGCCCTTCCCTACATCTTAGCAAATGATCCCTTAGAGGCATGTTTGGCCCATTTTGACATTGACAACTTTGATATAGATAAGGCCGTAGAAGAAGTTAACATCTTACTCGATAATCAATCTCCCATGAGTTCCCTTCCTTGGAAGATCCGACCTGAACCTCTTCCCCCCATTGCTAGCACACCACTTTGTCCTTCCATTGATTCACCACCTAAACTTGAGTTAAAGCCACTTCCAACAAATCTTAAGTATGCCTTTCTAGGACCAGAAGATAGCCTCCCTGTAATTATCGCAGCCAACTTATCTACTGAACAGGAGGGTAAACTTTTGAGGGTGCTAGAAGAAAATAAACATGCCATAGGATGGTCTGTAGCCGATTTGAAAGGGGTTGACCCCTCTGTTTGCATGCATCGAATTCATCTCGAAGATGATGCAAAGCCCACCGAGAAATGCAAAGAAGACTCAATCCTAACATGAAGGAGGTAGTCAAGAAAGAAGTGGTGAAGTTATTAGATGCCGGAATCATTTATCCAATTTCTGATAGTAAGTGGGTTAGTCCGACACAAGTGGTACCCAAGAAATCAGGTATCACTGTGATTGAGAATACGGAAGGAGAATTAATACAAACACGCACAACCACGGGTTGGCGCGTGTGCATTGACTATAGAAAACTTAATTCAATAACTAGGAAGGACCATTTCCCTCTACCTTTCATAGATCAAATTTTGGAACGGTTGGCTGGTCAAGGTTTCTACTGCTTCTTAGATGGTTATTCTGGATATAACCAAGTACCTGTCTACCCGGACGATCAAGAGAAGACCACCTTTACTTGCCCATTTGGGACATTTGCATATAGGAGGATGCCTTTTGGACTATGTAATGCACCCGCAACTTTTCAACGATGCATGATGGCCATCTTTTCAGATATGGTGGAAAACTTTCTAGAAGTGTTCATTGATGATTTCTCAGTTTTTGGCCTATCTTTTGATGATTGTCTAGACAATTTGACCTTAGTTTTGAAAAGATGTAAGGAGACCAACCTAGTACTAAGTTGGGAAAAGAGCCATTTTATGGTTCAAGAAGGCATAGTTTTAGGACACGTCGTGTCCAAGAGGGGCATTGAAGTAGATAAAGCCAAAGTCGATCTTATTTCCAATCTTCCTCCACCAAAAACTGTGAAACAAATCCGATCATTCCTTGGCCATGCTGGTTTCTACCGTCGCTTTATTCAGGATTTCAGTAAGATTTCAAACCCTTGTGCAATCTTCTTGCCAAGGACACTCCCTTTGTCTTTGATAAAACATGCGAGGAGGCATTTGAAAATCTTCGCTCGAAATTGACCACTGCACCTATCATACGGCCCCCTAATTGGACCCTTCCATTTGAACTAATGTGTGATGCATCCGACTATGCTATTGGGGCAGTCTTAGGGACAACGGCTAGATAAAGTACCTCATGTCATTTACTATGCTAGTAAAGCACTCTCAGATGCACAATTAAACTACACCACCACTGAGAAAGAATTGCTAGCGGTAGTATTCGCACTAGACAAGTTTCGATCTTACTTATTAGGATCCAAGGTTACCGTATTCACTGATCATGCTGCCCTTCGACATCTTCTTGCAAAGAAGGATACCAAACCCCGTCTGATTCGATGGATTCTTTTACTACAAGAATTTGACCTAGAAATTCGTGACAAGAAAGGAACTGCAAATGTCGTAGCGGACCACTTATCTAGGATTCTTCTTGAGCCCTCTTGTAAAAATAACTCACCCTTACACGATTCTTTTCCAGATGAATAATTATTTGAGGTACAAAGAATAAAAACGCCATGGTTTGCAAACATAGTGAATTACCTTGCCATAGGACGAATTCCTGATGATTGGTCAACTCAAGATAAGAATCGATTCTTTTCACAAGTAAAGTTCTATTATTGGGATGATCCTGATTTATTCAAGTATTGTCCCGATCAAGTCATCCGTCGATGTGTCCCTGAATGTGAATTTCAAAGTATTCTTTCATTCTGCCATTCACAAGCTTGTGGGAGACATTTTGGGGGTAGAAAAACTGCAGCAAAAGTTTTACAGAGTGGATTTTATTGGCCCACTCTTTTCAAAGATGCCCATAACTTTTGCCAAACTTGTGAACGGTGCCAACGGATGGGTACCATCTCCCGTAGAAATATGATGCCTCTCAATCCTATTTTAATTGTAGAAATATTTGATGTCTGGAGTATTGACTTTATGGGCCCTTTCCCACCATCCTTTGGTTTCGAATATATTCTTGTGGGGGTTGATTATGTTTCAAAATGGGTAGAAGCTGTCGCCACTAAAACTAATGACCACAAGGTTGTGATTAAATTTTTACATGAAAACATCTTTTGTCGTTTTGGCACACCCCGAGCCATCATTAGTGATGGGGGATCTCATTTTTGCAACCGGTCTTTCGAGGCTTTGGCTCGCAAATATAACATCACCCACAAAGTTGCTACCCCATATCATCCCCAAACGAGTGGACAAGTCGAGGTGTCCAATAGGGAGTTAAAACACATCTTAGAGAAAACGGCACGTCCCGATAGGAAAGATTGGTCTCAAAGGATAAATGATGCACTCTGAGCCTATCGTACTGCCTACAAAACTCCTATTGGCATGTCTCCCTACCGATTAGTTTTTGGAAAAGCTTGTCACTTACCGGTAGAACTTGAACATAGAGCTTTCTGGGCTATCAAAAAGTTTAACTTAGATATGGCAGTAGCTGGTCCTCACCGAAAACTCCAACTAAGTGAACTTGAAGAATTGCGCAATGAGGCTTATGAAAATGCTAAAATTTATAAAGCAAGGACTAAGGCTTTTCATGATAAAAATATTAACCGTAAGTCCTTCGAACCTGGTCAAAAGGTTTGGCTGTTCAATTCAAAGTTGCGACTCTTTCCGGGTAAACTTCGCTCTAGGTGGGATGGACCATTCGTAGTGAAAAAGGTTTTTCCTTATGGTGCAGTAGAGATCCAACACCTCAATGGTGGACATGTTTTAAAAGTCAATGGTCAAAGGTTAAAACCTTATGTAGACTGTGTTGCCGACGGGCAATTGATCGAATCCCTTAATTTAACGAACCCTGTTTATCAAAATAATTAAGGACCCACTATGTTTGGCTGAAGACAATAAACTTAGTGCTTGTTGGAGGCAACCCAATTCTCTAAGATTATTTCTTAACATTGAGGACAATGTTAGGTTTAGGTTTGGGGGTATTCATCTTGATTTTCATCAAAAAAAAAATAATAAAATAATAAAAAAAATCATCTTTAAAAAAAAATTAAAAATATTTTTTTTAAAAAAAATGTGTTTATTTTTATAATAAAAAAATATTAAAAAAAAAGTTTTGTTAAAAAAAAAACCTAATTTATATACATTTATGCGAGAATGATAAACACACAAGGGTATATAAAATCTAAAAGCCCAATGACTAGTGGGAAGTAATACAAATTTAAGTTCTTTTTATTAAGTCTCTCTTAGGGAGTTGTAAGCTAATTAATACTTTGGAATTTCACTACACACTGGCCGACCCTTCTAAGGTCTAGGTTCGATATTATGTTGATAGTATAGTAGCAACCTTGGACCCTGATGAATCATACTTATCTAATCCAATATAAAGAAAAAAAAATCAATAAAAATGGATTTAGTCAGGAACATCGAAAAGGGCTACCTATTGTTAAAGGTCAAGTGGGCTTGTGATGAGGACTCCGAGCATAAGTCCGTAGAGGAGTCTTGATGCCCGACACCTTATGCCAACTGGTGTGAGAGTTGTCGACTGATTGCTCGTTACACGGAGAAATCACCACAAGAGTAAAAGTGCACAATTTATATATCTTTCTTAAAAGAAAAAGAAAAAAAAAAAGAAAAAAATGCTGTATTGACCGAAAAGACAATAGTGTGAAAGCCGTCGTTGTAAAAATTCGAGTAAACTGAAATATTACAGATAAAGCCCGTGAGGTACTAAAGTAAACATCCACAACTCTCGAAATCCTGCAGATAAGATGATTTTGAATCAGTGAGTAGGTTCCTTCGACCAATCCTTGGAAACTACTGGTATTAGCAATATTTTGGAGATCCGAACTCTTAGCTTGGGTACGGTCCAGATTTCACCAAGCACTCTAGTATAAATAAGTCTTACAACTCCCTAAAAGAAAACTTTAATGACTTTAACTTAGATTGCATACTAACCTAGAATTTGGGCTGATCTAGTAAATAAAACCGTGTGTGCTTTGAAATTTTCATCATTTATGTATCTTAAATTAAATTTTAATAAAAAAAAGAGAGAGTTTTTGAAATTCTTTACTAGTATGCATTTGGAATTCGATTTTCACTTCATAGATCAATCGATCTAAAATAAAATAAAAAAAAAATGATTTACTGAAGTTTGTGGGTATCTTCACTGAAAATCCTCATGAGACTATAACTCGTCCACTAGGATAACCTAGGGGTTTAAAGCCTTTTGCATATGGTAAATGCAATCGCGATGCCTGCGAAAGTGAGTTAGAGTTTTTCTTTTCTAATTTTATTTTGCTCGAGGACTAGCAAAACATAGGTTTGGGGGTGTGATAAGTGCTTAATAATCTATAATTTAGTTATCTTTCCATAGCACTTATCAATGTTTTTAAACTGATAAATATATATTTTACCATAAAATTAAATAAACTGTTGCCCAGAGATGGTCACCCAAGAGGGGGGTGAATTGGGTGTTTTAAAACTTTTCGCCTAATTAAAAATAAAACACACAAATATATGCCGCTAAAGTAAAGAAGGAGGAATGAGAAAGGTCAATCGCAAACACAAGGATTTATAGTGGTTTCGGAGCTTCCACTGCTCCTACATCCACTCCCCAAATCACCTTTGGGAATTTTCACTATAATCCAAGATTACAGTACGGTAGTTTTGCGAGTTCACTACCTAACTCGTTGTTTTACACCGGGCTCACAACAAACCCTAACACCCCCAATTTCACTTAGGCTTGGGACGCCTTTCCCTTGTTCCAAGTCCCTTGACTGGAACAAGCACCACAATGAAAGAGTTTACACAGAAAGAAAAGCTCTAGAAAAGCAAATATGGCAATGATGAACAATAGAACCCGGAAGAATCCTTTTGCGTTTGGAAGTATGGGAAATGGTGATTCTTCCGATGTGGATCGCTCGTGGATTTGAGTGTGAGCTTTGAATGCACGAGCGGAAGAGAGTGGTTGAGCTTGAAAGCACTTGATTTCTTCACTTGAATGCACTCACTCCCTTAAACTTCTCTCTCTTGCTTCTCTCTTAAATGATCTAGCTTTTTGGGTTGGTGAAAAGTTGTTTTGAAGCACTTAAGAGCTCCCTTTTATAGCCCAAAAAGCAAATATAGCCGTTAGAGATAAAGTAAAAGAGATTTGAAATTCAAACCAAACCTGTAAAAGTTGTCAGTCGCGTCCCAGGCATTCTGGGGACGTCTCCGCTTCAACGAGAGACGTCTCGGCTTCAAGATTTTACTTTTACGTTGTCTGGGGTCGACTCGGGCACTTTACGGGGACGACTCTGCTTGTTTGCACTTTTTGAATGGGGACGACTCCGCTGTCTCGGGGTCGACTCCGCTTCTTTATCTCCGAAAAACATGTCCTCTGGAATTCCCTGAGAGAGCCGACTCCGCTCTTTCAGGGACGTCTCCGCTGCCTTATCACCGAAAAAATCATTCTCTGGAAAAACCCTGAGAGAGCCGTCTCCGCTATCTTGGGGACGACTCAGGAAGTCTCCTTTTTACTTGTGGGGACGACTCTGCTTGCGGTGGGGACGTCTCGCGCATATCTCTTGAAAACTGTCTTTCTGCCGTCACTGAGAGAGTCGACTCCGCTACTGAGAGAGTCGACTCCGCTATCGTGGGGACGACTCGGCAGGTGCCGGGGACGTCTCCAAGTGTGCCAGTTCTTCCTGTTTGTGCCAGAGACGTCTCTGAGACTATCAGGAGACGTCTCGGCTGTCCCTGAACTTTTTCTTTCATCTCAAAAAATTCTTCAATAAATTCATAAAAATTATGGAAACTTGCCTAGACATTTCTTAACAATATTCTTAATAAAACACATGAATTTCTCAATTAAATTGTTAAGATAAATAGAATTATACTCTAGTGTTTTGTATTCATCAAAATCCATTAGGGGGTCAACAATCTCCCCCTTTTTGATGATGACAAAACACTGAGTATATGCAAAATTCGAAATTTAAACATATACACAGTATTTGCTCAGATGTACAGGTATAAAGATAATTGAAAGCTAAGTTCTTTTTGACTCCCCCATTCTTTTCCAGAAGGGCAATTATCTTAAAGCCAATATTCTTCAATTTTATCTCTTCCAATTCAACTTTTAAGCATGAATTTTGTATTTTGCATTCCAATGTATCCATATTGGTTCTACTCCCCTTATCCATATTGGTTCTATGGTTCTACTCCCCCTTTTTGTCATCAACAATGAAGGGGACAAATTATCTGTAGGTGCTTAAAGCATACTTCCTAGTAAGATTCAGCATATTTTCATGAACGACTCAAGAATATTTAAGTTGTGCTCCCCCTGTCCAAGTCATTTCTATTAATGAATTCAGTCATTCATATCACTCCCCCTTTGTTTTGGAATTCATTTCAGACTCATCTTTTTGTTTAGTATAGTTATCACAAGATGTGCTCCCTCTGTTTTATATGCATTGTTTCTTTGTATCAAATTTGAACACTCAAGGTATGTGATAAGATTTTTATGGCACATCACAACTCACATACACAATCACATACACAGAGTTAGAAATGTACACAGGGTTTCAAAAGAGATTGTATGTCATTCATATGTCATTGTAACCTTTGAAGTCAAGTACATAGTCAAAAGAAGAAATCATTACAAGTATTGATTTCTAATACAAAAAGTGTTTCAAAATAGCCTAGGGTTTACAAAAAGAAGATTCCTAGATGTTTACAAAGCGTCCCTTATCGGCGACGTTGCTCATAAATCCTACAAGCTGCATCTATAAAAGCATTGATTGAATCCATTAGGGTCTTAAATTGATCTCCCTGTGACTTGTGGAAGGCTGCCACAAGTGCTTCAAATTCTTCAGTTGCCATTTCAATCCTCCCTCTAAGTTGGGCAACTAAAGTGCCCACATTGCCTCCTGGGCTTGTCAACTCTTTGAGGCTCTTGGAAATGGTCTTCAAAGCTGTCCTTGAGCTCTATTGATCTGAATTTTTGGGAGGCATCCACACCAATTATTTCATGTGTTGTGGCTTCAATTTGACTTCTAATGTCCTTCAGCTCTTGTAGAAGCACTTCATGTGAAGCTCTGAAGGGGGCCAACTCTGTAGAGATCATGGATCTCATCTCCTCCCTCATTTATTGGCAAATGGCAGATGCTAGGGTGCGCATCTGATCTTCTGAAAGAAAGGAGGGCCCGCTAACTGGAGGAGGTGGTGGCATGGATGTGGAAGGGTCCAGCTGAGCTGGAGGGTATATCAGGGATATCCAAGTGGCTAGGTGGAGGAGAGTGATGGTCAGACTCATGATGTGGGTTCTCGGGCTCTAGGATTTGGGCTTTTCTCTTTGGTACCTTCACCCACGACCCATCTATCTTATGAAATTCCATTCTTCTCATTGTGCCCTCATTATAATAGTCGGTGTTTCTCAAGGGCTTTGCAGGTTCATTTGTTGGAATGGGAACTTTGAAGTGTTTGAAAACTAAGGTAAAGATCATGCCGTAGGGTAAACTAAACCTAGAATACCTATGACATAGGGCAATGTAGTTTAGCATAAGTCTAGGGAGGTTTAGGGGTATCCCTAGTAGGATATGGTGCATTATAACTAAATCTCACTCCGAAACAAAATCGAAGCGACCGGTTTTGGGAAATAGGACCCGGTTGACAATACTTAAAAGGAGTCTCATCTCTGCATTTAGGTCCTGGGAATTGACAACATCAAGAGGGCCGCAGTCCTCTCTTCCTAAAAGTAGATTTAGGGCTGATTCCCTTTGGGAATGTGAGGTTGGAGCCTCACCGTCCTTAGGGATTTGTAAGACAGTGGATAGGACATCTTCATTGACTTCTACTAATGTCCCCCGGACATATGCAGTGTACCCTTGGTCCCCTAAGGCCATATTGCTAAAAAGTTCTCTAACTAGGCCGGGGTAGGTCGAGGTATTTAGGGTACAAAGGTGCTCCCACCCTTGGGCTCGGAGTCTCTCTCCAATAGAGAACCCCTCATGATCTAAAAATGAGAAATCTATGTACCTCCTGGTCGTGACTGTGCGATTTGCACAGGAAATAGTCGTGGTTGGCGGAGCAACCGGAGGAGACGGCGGGGAATGTTCTTCCCTCCGTTCCTCATCGTCGGCCGCTGCCCTAGGTCGCCTTCCACGGGTTGTCCTAGCTCTTTTGGGTGCCATGATTGGAAATCCTAAGAAAAAGTGGAGAAGGAGGCTAGGGTTTGTGATGGAGAACAAATGGAGGCTAGGGTTTTCGTTTTTGGTCGGGGATGAGAGAAGATAGCTCGGGTCGGCTCGAGTTGTTTCACTTATTTTAAAAAACCCTAGTTCGGTCCCCGAGACGTCTCCGCGACTAAGGCGAGACGTCTCGCCTGGGGGGACGTCTCTGCGACTTGCCAGAGACGTCTCCGGCACTGAAAAATTTCAGACTGAATTTTATCTTTTCCCAAATTTTTATTTAATCGCCCTAAACAACATGATTTCTTTTGATAAACACAGAGTGAATTTGTTTGTGATCCTCCCCCATTAATAATACACCCTATAACAATTTGGTTATGATTTTTGAATTATTAATATTGAAATGAGGAATGTTAGACCAAATTTCGAATACCTATGATATAGGCTCTGAAAATATCTCTATGAAGAGTCCAAGGGAGGGTAACCATCCTCCGGAAAGTCAAACAGTTCGTCATTTAGATTAGATGGATTCATGCTTTCACTTATATTGACCTTGAGATGGATTACTAGTTTGAGTAGCAAAGCAATGCAATACAAATTCAATTCATTTGCTAGGATCATACAAGCTTAAAGCATTCCTCAAGAAATTGAATCTATCTTTACAAAAGGGGCTTTTGTAAAGATATCAGCCAATTGATTTTCAGTACATACATATTCAATCATCACATCATTTTTCAGCACATGATCCCTGAATAAAGTGATGCCTAATCTCTATATGCTTTGACTTAGAGTGTTGGACAGGATTTTTTGTTAAATTAATTGCACTTGTATTATCACATTTAATTGGTATATTATCCATTTTGATACCGAAATCTTCAAGTTGTTGCTTAATCCAAAGAACTTGGGCACAACAGCTTCCAGCTGCAATGTACTCAGCCTCAGCTGTGGACAAGGCAACTGAATTTTGTTTCTTGCTAAACCAAGAAACCAATTGGCACCCAAGAATTGACATGTGCCACTTGTGCTTTTTCTGTCGAGTTTGCACCCGGCAAAATCAGCATCGGAATAAGCAATTAAATTTATGTCAGATTGTTTAGAATACCATAAGCCTACATTAGATGTCCCTACTAGATATCTAAAAATTCTCTTAACAGCTTGCAAGTGTGATTCCTTAGGACATGCTTGGTATCTAGCACACATACAAACACTGAATAATATATCTGGTCTACTAGCAGTAAGGTAAAGTAGAGAGCCTATCATACCTCTGTACAATTTGCAGTCTATACTTTTACCTTTTTCATCTTTGTCAAGCTTGCAACTTGAGCCCATGGGTGTGCTGATTTCCTTTGCATCCTTCATCTTGAATTTTTCCAACATTTCCTTGATGTATTTGGACTGACTGATGAAGATGCCCTCCTCTGATTGTTTTATTTGTAGCCCAAGGAAGAAGTTGAGCTCACCCATCATGCTCATTTCAAATTCTCCCTGCATAAGCTTGGCAAACTCTTGACAAAGACTATCATTAGTAGCACCAAAAATTATATCATCCACATAAATTTGTACAAGCAATAAGTCATTTCCTTTTCTGTTAATAAAGAGGGTTTTGTCTACATTTCCTCTCTTAAATTTGTTTTCAATTAGGAAATTACTTAATCTTTCATACCATGCCCTAGGGGCTTGCTTAAGGCCATACAATGCTTTATGCAATTTATACACATAATCTGGATGTAAGTGATTTTCAAAACTTGGAGGTTGTCCTACATAAACTTCCTCCATTATATAGCCGTTTAAAAAATGCACTTTTTACATCCATTTGATAGAGTTTAAAATCCATGAAGCATGCATATGCCAAAAGTAATCTAATAGCTTCTAATCTAGCAACAGGAGCAAAAGTTTCATCAAAGTCTATTCCTTCCTCCTGATTATATCCTTTGGCCACTAGCCTGGCTTTGTTTCTTATTACTATCCATCTTCATCTAGTTTATTTCTATATACCCATTTGGTGCCTATAATTGAAACATTAGGGGGTCTTTTCATTAGAGTCCAAACTTTATTTCTTTCAAATTGATTTAATTCCTCTTGCATAGCATTCATCCAATTATCATCTTTTTCAGCTTCTTCTAGTGATTTAGGCTCTATTTGTGAAACGAAAGCAAGATAATTACTAGTATTTCTTAGAGAGGATCTAGTTCTTATACCTTGTGAAGGATCACCAAGGATTAGATCCTTTGGATGACCATGTGCATACCTCCATTCCTTAGGAAGATCTTGAATTCTTGATGGAGGTTGATCTTCTTCACCTTGCTGATTTGTATCTTCTTTGATCTCATCCTCATGTTGTTTGTCTTGTATGGAGAATTCCTTCATTCGGTCTTCAAGTATACGTGCATCACCATCTTCTTCTTTTCTAGAAGAATCTCCATTAGCTTCATCAAAAACAACATGAATGGATTCTTCAACAACAAGAGTTCTCTTGTTGAAGACCCTGTATGCTCTACTAGATGAGGAATAACCTAAGAAGATCCCCTCATCTGATTTAGCACTAAATTTGCTTAGATTGTCCTTTCCATTATTTAAAACAAAGCATCGACAACCGAAAACATGAAAATAGCTTATATTTGGTTTCTTACCTTTATTAACTCATAAGGTGTTTTCTTCAAGATGGATCTAACTAATGCACGATTCAAAATGTGACATGCAGTATTTATTGCTTCAGCCCAGAAATATTTTGGTAGATCCGATTCGCACAACATGGTACGAGCCATATCTGCTAGTGTGCGATTCTTCCTCTCTACCACCCCATTTTGTTGGGGTGTTCTAGGTGCCGAGAAATTGTGATTGATACCATTTTCGTCACAAACTTTTCAAAGTGCTGATTTTCAAACTCGGTACCATGATCACTCCTAATTGCTTTTAATTTAAGATTGAGTTCATTCGAAACTCTATTATGAAACTTGATAAAAGCGGGAAAGGACTCATCTTTATGTGCAAGAAATGAAACCCATGTAAAACGTGAAAAATCATCAATAATTACAAGACCAAATTCTTACCCCCTAGACTAGCAGTTCTAGTGGGTCCAAACAAGTCCATGTGAATTAGTTCCAAGGGTTTTGTTGTTGAGACTATGTTTCTTAGACTTGAAAGAATTTCTTGTTTGTTTTCCTAATTGACATGCAGCACAAATTTTATTCTTTTCAAAGTCTATTTTTGGTAGTCCTTTAACTAGATCCTTTGTAATTAATTTAGAGATTAAATCCATGCTAGCATGCCCTAACCTACGATGCCATAACCAACTAGTTTCATTGACTTTGGGATTCATGGCTACAAGACATTGGCCATCCTTCATGGTGAGATCATCAAGATCTACCATGTAAACATTTCCATGCCTATGTCCTGTGAGTATGATCTCATTATCAATTGGACTACTAATCATGCATAGTGATGATTCAAATGATACTTTAAATCCCTTGTCACAAAATTGACTTATACTTAATAAATTATGTTTTAGTCCATTAACTAACAATACATTATCAATGAATGAGGAGGGTGATATGGAGATTTTACCAACACCAATGATTCGGCCTTTAGCATTGTCTCCAAATGTGACTACTCCTCCTTCTTTTGATTCCAAGGTGACGAAGAGACTCTTGTCACCGGTCATATGCCTTGAGCAGCCACTATCAAGATACCACATTCTCTTTTTTTCCCGGCTGGCAAGGCATACCTGCAAAATGATCACGTGAAGCTCTTAGGTACCCAAGTTTTCTTGGGTCCTTCGTGGTTAGTGTAGTTGGTTCCCTTAGGCACCCATACTTTAGTTATGTTTTTAGCTTTCACAAATGTACTCTTGTTAGTTTGGATCTTTCTTTGAATACAAGAGTAGGCTTTATGTCCATTCTTTCCACAATGAAAGCATGTAGGTTTTTCAGTTTTACATCTTTTGCTTTTACAAAGAAATTCTTTAGATACTTTTGTTGCTTGTTAGTTTTATATCCTAATCCGGCTTATTAAAAACAGCTCTTTGATTTGAAAGAATAAGATTTAATTTTTCAGAGCTTTGTGTAAATTTTTTCAACAATTGATTTGTACTTATGTACCTCATTCTTAAGATTCAAATTTTCTTTGACTAGTTCTTCCTTATCCTTTTTAAGAGATTCAACATTTTGTGCAAGTGAGGTATTATTATCGAGTAGAGATTTTACTTTTAGATTTAATTCCTTAATTACTGTTTTTGCCTTTTCATTTTCAATGGTAAGTTTTGAATTTTTGATTTCTAGGTTAGTAGTGTTAATATTTTTAACGTTCTCCTTTTTAATTAATAGGTTTTCAATATCTTCCTTCAGTTTTTGATTGGAGGCTTTTAATTCTTTATTTTTTGCTCCTAACATACTACAATCACCCATAAGTTCTTGAAAAGCTTCATACAATTCTTCTAAAGTAAAATTTATGGTTGGGTTTTGACATACCTCGTCGTCTTCGAACGCCATGAAGCACAAATTGGCGGTCTCTTCCTTCTCTTCCTCGGAGGATGATGTGTCACTATCATCCCATGTTGCCTTCAATGCCTTCTTCTTCTTCTTTCCAAAATACTTCTTTTGTTGAGGACATTCGGAACGAATGTGTCCCGGTCTCTTGCAATCATAGCATATGATTGGGTCTCTTTCTTTTTTCTTTTCTTTTTCCCAATCATTTCTCCCTCCAAATTTCTTTCTTGGGAAGGGTTTCTTTCTTCTCATGAATTTCTTAAACTTCCTTACTATCAAACCCAAGTCCTCATCTTGGCTTTCTTCTTCACTCTCACTACTCTCTCTTCATACACACTTGAGGTAGCCTTGAGTGCGATTGTCTTTTTCTTCGGCAACTCTTCTTCATGTTGCTTCATCGTGAGCTCATGCGTCATCCAATGACCCCAAAAGTTGTTCTAGCCCCAAGGTGTTGAGGTCTTTGGCTTCTACGATCGCCGTGACCTTTGCTTCCCATGCTTTTGCAAAGACCTGAGAATTTTACTCACAAGTTCCGGGTTAGTGTAAGATTTACCCAAGCTCTTTAGACCATTAATAATATCGGTAAAGCGTGTAAACATGCATGTAATAGTTTCATTAGGTTCCATCTTAAACAATTCATATTTGTGAACTAGAATGTTCACTTTGGACTCTTTGACTTGATTTGTACCCTCGTGGGTAATTTCAAGCCTATCCCATATTTCCTTAGCGGGAACTACATGTGGAGACTCTATTAAACTCATTTACATCTAAAGAACAAAATAATGAGTTCATGGCTCTCGAATTGAGTTGAGCCATCCTATCATCATTCTCATCCCAATCCTCCTCAGGTTTGGGAACTCGAATGCCATTAACCACGTGTGATGGTTCTTGTGGTCCCTTGACTATAACCCTCCACAAGGCATAGTCTTGTGCTTGAATGAAAATTCTCATTCTAGTCTTCCAATAGGTATAATTTGTCCCATTGAAGAGTGGAGGTCTATTGGTTGCTTGCCCCTCGGCAGGAACATTGTTAAAGGGTGTTGCCATCTAGATCTTTGGCTAAGACGGTTAGGTCTTTCAAGAAATACACAGAGCACCTGCTCTGATACCACTTGTTGCCCAGAGATGGTCACCCAAGAGGGGGGTGAATTGGGTGTTTTAAACTTTTCGCCTAATTAAAAATAAAACACACAAATATATGCACTAAAGTAAAGAAGGAGGAATGAGAAAGGTCAATCGCAAACACAAGGTTTTATAGTGGTTCGGAGCTTCCACTGCTCCTACATCCACTCCCCAAATCACCTTTGGGAATTTCCACTATAATCCAAGATTACAGTACGGTAGTTTTGCGAGTTCACTACCTAACTCGTTGTTTTACACCGGGCTCACAACAAACCCTAACACCCCCAATTTCACTTAGGCTTGGGACGCCTTTCCCTCGTTCCAAGTCCCTTGACTGGAACAAGCACCACAATGAAAGAGTTTACACAGAAAAGAAAAGCTCTAGAAAAGCAAATATGGCAATGATGAACAATAGAACCCGGAAGAATCCTTTTGCCGTTGGAAGCGTGGGAAATGGTGATTCTTCCGATGTGGATCGCGTAGATTTGAGTGTGAGCTTTGAATGCACGAGCGGAAGAGAGTGGTTGAGCTTGAAATCACTTGGGAAGCTTGAAAGCACTTGATTTCTTCACTTGAATGCACTCACTCCCTTGAACTTCTCTCTCTTGCTTCTCTCTTAAATGATCTAGCTTTTGGGTTGGTGAAAAGTTGTTTTGAAGCACTTAAGAGCTCCCTTTTATAGCCCAAAAAGCAAATATAGCCGTTAGAGATAAAGTAAAAGAGATTTGAAATTCAAACCAAACCTGTAAAAGTTGTCAGTCGCGTCCCAGGCATTCTGGGGACGTCTCCGCTTCAACGAGAGACGTCTCGGCTACAAGATTTTACTTTTTACGTTGTCTGGGGTCGACTCGGCACTTTACGGGGACGACTCTGCTTGTTTGCACTTTTTGAATGGGGACGACTCCGCTGTCTCGGGGTCGACTCCGCTTTTTTATCTCCGAAAAACATGTCCTCTGGAATTCCCTGAGAGAGCCGACTCCGCTCTTTCAGGGACGTCTCCGCTGCCTTATCACCGAAAAAATCATTCTCTGGAAAACCCTGAGAGAGCCGTCTCCGCTATCTTGGGGACGACTCGGGAAGTCTCCTTTTTACTTGTGGGGACGACTCTGCTTGCGGTGGGGACGTCTCGCGCATATCTCTTGAAAACTGCCTTTCTGCCGTCACTGAGAGAGTCGACTCCGCTACTGAGAGAGTCGACTCCGCTATCGTGGGGACGACTCGGCAGGTGCCGGGGACGTCTCCAAGTATGCCAGTTCTTCCTGTTTGTGCCAGAGACGTCTCTGAGACTATCAGGAGACGTCTCGGCTGTCCCTGAACTTTTTCTTTCATCTCAAAAAATTCTTCAATAAATTCATAAAAATTATGGAAACTTGCCTAGACATTTCTTAACAATATTCTTAATAAAACACATGAATTTCTCAATTAAATTGTTAAGATAAATGGAATTATACTCTAGTGTTTTGTATTCATCAAAATCCATTAGGGGGTCAACATAAACATTGAAATGAATTTAAAATATGGTAAGAGGTAAATAATTCTTTTCTCAAAACAGACTCTAAACTTGTCTCTCTCCTGGTTATAATCTTTCATGAAAACATATAAGGAGGAGATTGTGTTGACCCGGTTTAGTAACCTGATGGGATTGTAATCAAGCTAAGGGTATAATTAAATGGGTTTTGGTCCTGATTCGATCGAAAGTTATAATTGATTATGTATGGGGCAAAGGTTTGATTAACCCTTTTTATTAGATCACGGTCCGGTTTTTAGTCTTGTCTGGTCGAGTTCGATCTGAAGCAGCTTAGCAAGAATTAAATTTAAAAGACATTGGGCTCGAGAACAAGTTCAAGCAACTCAACGATCATGACCCACCGCAAATCCAAAGCCAATTTCCAACCAACTCGTTACCTGCCTTCATATAAAATTCATAATAATAATAATAATAACTAAATATTCACTATTCACTGTTCATATGAATAGTGTCCAGTTTAAAACACTGTTCATATGAACAGTGTTAAAATAAAAATAAAAATAAAAAAAATAAAAAATAAAATGCCGAAAACACTGTTCATATGAACAGTGTTCGTGAAAACACTATTCATGTGAACAGTGTTAGAGAAAAAAATAAATAATACATAATAATTAAATAAATAAATAAAAAAATAAAAAAATTGGGAATTCACTGTTTATCTTCTCCTTCCCAGCGTTGCAACAGGAGAACCTCTTCCCATCTAGCCGGTAATCCAGCAACCTCCACGCCCGCCCACCGTCTGCGGCGACGATCCCGTGACCAGCATCTCCGCCTCGTCTTCCGCCTGTGACGCAGCCTGCAGCCGAGATCCGGCCCCTTCGCCATCACCGCGTGCGGCGTCTTCTCCTCCAAGATCAGCGAACCAGCCGCGTCGAAATCCCAGCATCGTCGCCCATTCTTCCGCCCGTGGCGCATCCGGAGCGACCAGATCCCCCCGCCACTTCATCAGTCGGCACCTCCCTCCGCCATCACCGACCAGATCCCGCGGCCCCTCTTCCTCCTCTCCCGCGATCTGCATCCCGACACCACGCCCCGGAATCAGCCGCCGTGATTCCTTCTTCCCTCTCTCCGCGTGCGCCGGACGGCTATAAAAGGAGGGAGGGGGCGTTCGATGGAAGGGAGAGCTCGGTGGAGGAAAGAAACAGAGGATACTCTGTTTCGGTGAAGAAGAAGAAGAAGAAAGCCAAGAGAAAGAAAAAAAAAGAAGAGAGCTCGGTGGAGGAAAGAAACAGAGGATACTCTGTTTCGGTGAAGAAGAAGAAGAAGAAAGCCGAGAGAAAGAAAAAAAAAAGAAGAGAGAGGGGGGGAAAGAGAATAGTTGTGATATTTTGGGAATAATGGGAGGTGATCAATTTCATTTGAAGATGGGAGGTCATCCGGAAGCCATGCTCGGCTAAACATCTAATCTAGGGCTGGATGAAGCCCTAGCAATGTATCAGGGCATTGTAGTTCTTATTTTCTTTATTATTTTGGAGCTTGTTTAAATTATTATCTTCAATGAAATATCTTTTTATGATGTTTAAACTTTGAGCATGCCATTTACTATTCATGTTTGCTAAAGTAGTCTAAGATGATCCATGCCTAGGAAGATGAGGTGTGCTGCATCCTAGATTAGCATACTTAGGTAGACACTTCATGCTACACCGAAGATGGATCTTCCTAACACTATGTATGCTTTTATTTTAAAAGGCTTGTAGCCAAAATTGCATGCCTCTCCGAAAGATAAAAATTAAGAACACAATCCTTGATGCAATGCTATGTGGTGGATTCCAAACCCTAGATCTATTTACTTTGATAAAATTTCAATTCGTACTCATAGATTAATTTAGTTAAATCAAGTTAGCAAATACTTCTTCTTGATTTGTTTTTAAAAGAAAAATAACTTATTCTCCAATCCCTGTGGACCGACACCCGTAATGACTATCCTACAGGATACGTGCTATTGCGTGGTTTATTTTTGAAATTGAAAAGAACCGATCACCTGCTGTTGAGCCACCACCTTCCAAAGTTCATGCACGCAGAGAACAAATAGAACATATATTGGATGAGCAGGTTATTTCAACCAGGAATGGTGGTTACCAACGTTACCTTGTTCGGTGGAAAGGTCGACCAAAGTCTGATGTGACGTGAATTTCCAGAGCATAGTTGCAGCGCCTTGATCCCGATCTTCTGGAGCAGTACGACAGCTGGCCAGACCTGTACTCGATGGGGTCGAGTTTTTCTCATCCGGAAGGAGTTGATGGGGACATCAGAGCCCTTCATCCAGATGATCCTGAGCCCTCGGATTGAGTCAGACCCGTTTATTTGCATATTTATTTTATTTTTATTTCTGGGCTTGTTTGCATTTTAGGGCTTATTTGTGTTATTTGTGGGCTTATTAGGAGTTATTTTTGTGTAAGGGGGTTTTATGCTAATTGTGTTTATTTGGCCCTATATATAGGGGACTATTTTCATGATTAGGGTTTTAATGAATGATTAAGAACTTTCTTTTCCCCCACATCTTATTCTTTTTCTTCCTCCTCCTCAACTTCTCTTCTTCCTGCGTTCCTAGAACCTCTTCTTCCTTCTCCCTCTCTTGTTCTTCCTTCTTCTCCTGTTTCCCCGCACTTGTGCTGCATTAGATGGGTTCAAGCATCAAAGTAAAGCAGCGGGTCTCAACCGTGAGGTGAGAATAGGGGATCTTCGTTGAGTGAAATAGGGAAGAGGAGGAAGAGGGAGGTGATGGCATCCCTAGCAATAGACTAGGGAAAGGTCAAATGGGGGAGGGGGTTAGTTGGGGGTGGAGATTTTGATTGGTTTAGTTAGGGAGGGTGAGGCAGTGGCTTCCCCTCCTTTGGCTGACCGGCTACCAACAGCAAATCCTGAGGAGGGGTGCTGCACTTTGTGGCAGGTGTTGGAATTCCCGATGGGCACCATAAATGAGGTGGCTGGGTGGCTCGTTGCTACCTTGCCTGAGATGCTCTCTATTTTGAAATGAAATAGGGGATACCTTTTTTTTTTTTTTTTTTTTCTTTGGCGGATTTCGAATTGAAATCGATAAATCATTTGCTTTTTTTTTTTTTTTGGATGAGGTCGGCAAACTATGTCTTGACTTTTTTTTTTATGAAGTTATCAAATTATTTGCCGAATTTGGTTCATAATCAAGACAGAGTTGGGTCAGCTCTCATGTTGAAGGGTGATCCTTTTGCTGAAATTTAGAAGATGCTGAAATTAAAAAAGGTTTACCGTTGATGTATCTTGGGGAGAGCAATTGTTGGAAGTTTTACTGATTCATATACCCAGCATTATTTGTCTTTTAATGTTTTAGAAATCAAGATACATTGAATATAAGAAGCCTAAAAGGCATGTTTATGTATTTAAACTCATATGTTGAATGAACAAAATGCTTGTTATTCTAACATCTCTTCTTCTGAACATTTTATCTTTTAAATATCATCCTCCCAAAACCAATAAATGGTATCAGAGCCCTATCGATCTTAAGGGGTCTTTAAAGCAGCTGGAGTATGGCTTCAAGAAGTGGTCTCCCTGCACCACCTGTATTCTTAGGAGAGAATTATGATTATTGGTTAGTTAAAATGAAGGCATTCTTGATGGCATGTGATCTATGAGAATCTGTTGAAGAAGGGTTTGATGCAAAGTCCTTGGGATGAATAACTTTACAAAATAGGTTCGATGTTGTTATTTCTGCAATTGAAGAATTAAAGGATTTATCCAAACTCACTGTGATAGAGCTGTTGGGATCATTGCAGGTGCATGAGCAGCGGATGGAGAAGAGATCCAAAAGTGAATCTGAAGGAGCCTTTCAGGCACGGCAGAAGGACAAAGGATCTTCATCAGCATAAAAGGGAGGCAAAAGAATTTTTAGCAATAGAAGATATGATGGTGACAGAAGCGATGGAACCAAGTATAATTCTGCTGCAGAACATAAGGAAAAGTTTCCATCTTGTGGAACATGCCAAAAGACTAATCATCTGGAGAAGGATTGCTGGAAAAAAATGCAATGTAGATCTTGCAAGAGGTATGGCCACATTAAAAATTCCGTAGGGCCAAACGGTGGCAGCAGACTCAAAGTTCTCCAACTGAACAAAACAAGCAGGTTAATTTTTCAGATAACCAGTCGCAAAGGAATCATTTATTCATGATCCATCATTCATCTACCACGGACAGTAGAAACCTGTGGTATATCGATAGTGCTGTACCAGTCACATGACCAACAACCCTAAGCTATTTTGTGAACTCGATAAGTCAGTCAAAGTTTCAATTCGAATGAGGAATGGAGCAGTTGTTCATTCAGAAGACAAAGGTACAATTTCAGTGAAAACAAAGAAAGGTACGAAATACATCAAAGATGTTCTGTTGGTTCCTATTCTAGATCAAAACCTGTTGAGTGTGGGAGAAATGATAAGTAGGGGTTATTCTTTGCATTTTCAAAAGAATTGTTGCATGATTTATGATCCTTCAGGAGTGAAAATTGCTAAAATAGGCATGCAAAACTATAGTTTTCCTTTGAACTGGCACATTTCTTCTGCTGATGCATTCAAAAGTAGGGTAGATGAAACTGATTTGTGGCACAGAAGATATGAACATTTTAATTTGTGTTGCCCAAGAAGACAACCCAAGAGGGGGGGTGAATTGGGTTTTAATTAATAATTGCAAATTAAAACTTAATGAGTAACTAATTAAACTTTATTGCAAGTGGATTAATTAGTTTACTATATGCAGTGGATGAAGGAAATGGGAGAGACAATTAAACAATCACAAACACAAGAGATTTTATAGTGGTTCGGAGCTAACCCTTGCTTCTACGTCCACTCCCCAAGCTTCACTTGGGAGTTCACTATAATCTCTCGGATTACAGCCGGTTGTTTTACAAGCTCACAACTCAACTTGTTGTTTTACGAGATCACAACGAACTCGGTCGGTTTTCACAGGCTCACCGACTAGAACCACCCGATTGTTTTTCCGGGATCACAATCGAATCCTTACACCATTGGTTTTAACCTCGGCTCACCAACAAACCTCAACAACCTTGATTCAATCCCCTGATTGAGTCAAGTAACAAGAAAACAGTTTGTAAAGAGTATAGAAAAAGCTTCTTAACAAGCAAATATGAACAATATAAATAATGTAGAGTTAGAAGCCCTCAAACAGATTTTGGAAGAGGAAGAAAGGGCTTCTCGAACTCTGAGTCTTCTCTTTGAATGCACTGATGATCTGATGTCAGAGGAGAGCCTTGAATGCGAGGAAGACGTTTGGAGGATGGACTTCAATGCACTTTTTCCTTCTTTCTCTTGTCTTAACTCTTGAGAGGCTTTGGTAGGTGGAAATCCCTTTTGCTTTGAATGGAGTCTCTCTTTCTTACTCTATTACTGTTCACTCTGGCTATTTAAGCAATCCCCATCGAAAACTAGCCGTTAGACACACTTTTAGAGCCGTTCTGCACAATCTGCAACTCCTGACAAAGTGTCCGTTGGGATCGGAGTCGACTCGCTCGATCTGGAGTCGACTCGACTGTTGCTGGAGTCGACTCATGCTTTACTGGAGACGACTCGCCCACTATTCAAAATTTGAAATAAAGTGCTGTCCCGTTCTGGAGTCGACTCGGCCAAACCTGGAGTCGACTCGCCAAAGTCCGGAGATGACTCTCCCTTCTGGAGACGACTCGTTTTTCAGGAATCCAAAGATCTTTCTTTCGGGTTTACTTCCTCGAGTCGACTCGGATTCTCTTGGAGTCGACTCGGCTCTCAGAGCCAGCAAAACTGGTCTTCTGTCTTTGGAGTTGAACTGCCTCGGAGTCGACTCGTACTTTGCTGGAGTCGACTCGGCTCTCAGACACCAAAAAACTGGTCTTCTATCTTTGGAGTTGAACTGCCTCGGAGTCGACTCGCACTTTGCTGGAGTCGACTCGGCTCTCAGACACCGAAGTTGGCTCTCTGACTTTTAGTCTTGCATTCCTCTGAGAGTCAACTCTTGCTTCTTTAGGAGTCGACTTGCCAACCGTCGGAGTCGACTCGAGTTCTTCTGGAGTTGACTCGGCTCTCAGAGTCCAAAACAACTTCTCTGTCTTTCTATCTATTACTCCTTGGAGTCGACTCGCACTTTACTGGAGTCGACTCGGCAAGCATCGTAGTCGACTTGAATTCTTCAGGAGTCGACTTGGTGACAGGGTCTGAGATTCATCTTTCTGTCCTGCTGTCTGTTCTCAGTCGGAGTCGACTCGTAATGTGCCGGAGTCGACTCGAGCCTGTGCCAGAACGTTTGAAACACTTGGAGTCGACTCGAAAGCTTTCGGAGTCGACTCGAGTTCCAGACTTTGGTTCAAACTGAGTTCCATACTTAGCCAAAATGTATTGAACCAAAGCTAGAGACAATTAAACATACATTCACATATATTTGGCTGAAACACTAGATTGAATTCATTAGTATAACATAAGATATACTCAAATGCTTTGAGCTCATCAAAATCAAATAGGGTTATAATCAATCACTCCACAATCTCCCCCTTTTTGATGATGACAAAACATTGAGTATTTGTAAAGTGAATTGCTCAACCAAAAGGAGATTTATAATAAAGTTTTGAAATGAATTCAAGTGTCTAGTCATTTAATTTATCCAAAATTGAAAGGTGTGAAACAGTAAATCCTGAAGTTAAAGCTCCTCCTTTCATTTGGAATTATATAAGCCTTTATGTTATGCAATCAATTGTTTGGCTTATATGTGTTTAATGAATTTGCTTTCTTAAAATTTCAGATTCTCCCCCTCAACATATGCATTCAATTTTGTTTAGATTCTCTGAATTTTCTTTTAATGTCTTGAAGCTTTTGAGCTTAAATTTATTGTTTTAGAGGAAAAATATGACAATTTGTTCTTGAGTATGATTCAACTAATCTCCGAATATCCCTTGAATAGATTCTGGAGATTACTCCTTTAGGAGCCCCAATCAGGGAGATAATGAGCCTCAAGGTATCGAATCCACTTAGAACAAATTAATTTTTGCTTTAAGAATTTTCTTTTTAGTGATTTTCTTTACATTTCAATTCAATATATATTTTCTCCCCCTTTTTGTCATCATAGCAAAAAGAAGTGCAGAACATAGAAAAGTATTGCACAGTTTGTAAAAAAGTGTCTACTCATTGTATTGATGCTGAATTGAGTACAATTGAAAAAAAAATACAAGTATAGAAAACAAATACATCATAAGATTGAAAATAAAGCTACACTAGGGTTTCTTTGCAGTGGAGGATGAAGCTTCTCCTCTAAGCCTAGTCACTTGCAAGACTAAGCTTATCCCCTCCGAGACGTTCCCTAGTTGCTTGATGATCTCCGAGGTGGCCCTAGACTGTGTCATGGTAAGCTCGGTCACACTCGCCTGAAGGGTGTCCAACCTGGAGAGCAGTGCTTGGGCTAGTCTCTCTGCACCCTGGCTCTGGCTCCCTAGTTCATGTCTGATGCCGTCTCGCATCTTCTTCGTGTCGTCCTTGACATCACTCATGTTCCAGTATTGAGCTTGGACCAGGCTGCGCACATTGGATATCTCCTCCCTCAAGTGCGCAGTCATCTCGGCTACTGCTGCCAGGGAGAGAACTAGCTCGGTGGAGGGAGCACTCGAAGGACCTCGGAGCTCCCTCAGCAGATCATCTCTCAGATCCCTCACTATCTCCTGCCGCAGCTCTCGGAGCTGCTCAGAAGATATCCGGACCTCCAGAGGCTGCTGCTGAGAAGGTGGGGCAGTGGAGGTGGAGGGCTCAGTAAGTGTAGGACCAGAGGTAGAAGGATAGGTGGGAGGATCTGTATAGTGGTCCTGGTCATGGTCAGGGCTAAGGGGAGTGATGAGTGGTAGGGTCAGAAGATGTGGATGATTTCCTAACCCAGACTCCCCCTACCTTGTGGAATCCCATCCGGTGAAAGGTCCCCTCACCCATGCGATCTGTAAAACGCAGTGAGCGAGAGGGTTCTCCCTCAGGGATAGGAACCTCTAACTGTCTAAATATCAGAGTGAATAACATACCGTAGGGGAGACTCAGCCTAGGTTTGTCTAGGGGTTCACAAAGGTATTTGTAGATGAGTTTTGGAAAGTTGATGGGAGTGTCTTGGAGGAGGTAGAACATCAAGGCCAGGTCTCTCTCGAAAATGAAGTCAAACCTACCAGTCTTTGGGAAGAGAGTCCTAGAGATGATACTAAGGAGAAGCCGCATTTCAGCCGAAAGCTGATTTGCGAACACCTCCTCTATGGGGGACAAGGGTGGACTCCCTAAGATGGCCGTAAGGGCCTCTGTCCTATCAGAGGGGTGTGTGGGAACAATCCCCTCACTTGAGAGATGGAGGACTCGAGCAATGAAATCCTCCGAGATGAAAATAGAGACACCCATAACAGTTCCCTGGATACCCCCGCTGACCCGTGCGACTGTACCATAGAATTCCCTAACTAGTCCTGGATAGGTAGGGAGGTCAAGTGTGCAGAAAAACTCTAAACCCTGGGCCCTAAGGTGATGCCCTAGGTTGAACCCTTTCCAGGAGAGGAAGTCAAAGTTGACTTGCCTCCCGGTAGAGACAACCTTCCCGGCGCATGAGCGCGAGGGAACCGGCCTAGGCGGGGAAGGAACCGGAGGTGGTGGCCTCGCTGGTTCGTTCCGAGCCTTGGACCGTCGCTCGGCCCCGCTCGCAGAGACGGGCTCTTTCGGCTCGGGACAATGACCTTCCTAGGCATTTTGACCTAAAGACGGGGAAGGACACGGAAAATAGGAAGAAAAACTTGACGGAGAAGACCTAGACTGGGTCGGAGACGAGTTCGGAGACGGCTCTAGGGTTTTGGAACAGTGTCGGCTGTGAATAGAAGTGAGGAATAAACGTTTCGATTAGGGTTAAAAATCGGATTCCCGACCTCGAGTCGACTCCGGTAAGTCGCGAGTCGACTCGACCGCGAGTCGACTCCCAAATATGCGCGAGTCGACTCCCCCATGAGCCGACTCTAAGATATGTCCGAGTCGACTCGAACTCTGGCACACAACCAAAAATATTGTTATTTTCGTGCCAAAAGAGAGAGTTATGAGCTTATCTAGGATTTAAGAACTGATTTGATGATCATAGATAAGAAATCCTATGTCCAACATAAACTAATCCTCAAAATCTATGAACTAGAGGAGAGTATCACTAGAATGGATCAATCACTCCTAACCCTCTTCTAAGTATGCAAAATCGATCTTCACTCAAAGGTTTTGTGAAGATATCAGCAAGTTGATCATCAGTACAAACAAATTGAAGTGTCACATCACCATTCAGTACATGATCTCTTATGAAGTGATGTCTTATCTCAATGTGTTTAGTTCTTGAATGCTGAATTGGATTTTTAGTTAGATTAATGGCACTTGTATTATCACAGTTAATGGGAATTTTATCTTGTTTAATGCCATAATCTTCAAGTTGTTGTTTAATCCACAAGATTTGAGCACAACAACTCCCGGCAGCAACATATTCGGCTTCAGCCGTAGATAGTGCAACCGAGTTTTGTTTCTTGCTAATCCAGGAGTTTAAGTTTTTTCCTAAGAATTGACATGACCCACTGGTGCTTTTTCTATCAAGTTTGCAACCAGCGAAGTCTGAATCAGTGTACCCTATTAAGTTTATGCTCAAATCTTTAGAGTACCATAAGCCGATGGTTTTTGTTCCTATTAGGTATTTAAAGATTCTCTTAACAGCAATTAAGTGTGATTCCTTAGGATTAGATTGATATCTAGCACACATGCATACACTAAACATGATATCAGGTCTACTTGCAGTAAGATATAATAAAGATCCTATCATACCTCTATACATCTTTTGATCTACTGATTTATCTGATTCATCTTTGTCTAGTTTGTATGATGAACTCATGGATGTGCTGATTGACTTGTTTCCTTCCATATCAAACTTCTTAAGCATCTTCTTGATGTATTTTGCTTGACAGATGAAGATGCCTTCTTTAGATTGTTTGATTTGGAGCCCAAGAAAGTAGTTCAGCTCTTCCATCATGCTCATTTCAAATTCACTCTGCATTAGATCAGCAAATTCTTCGCAGAGGCGATTGTTAGTAGCACCGAAAATAATATCATCTACATAAATCTGAACTACTAACATATCTTTATTTTTCTTCTTTAAAAACAATGTTGTATCAACGTTTCCTCTAGAAAATTTATGGTCTAACAAAAATTTGCTAAGTCTTTCATACCATGCTTTAGGAGCTTGTTTCAAACCATAAAGTGCTTTGTTTAATTTATACACATGATTGGGGTATTGATGATTTTCAAAACCAGGAGGTTGTTCTACATACACCTCCTCATTAATATACCCATTCAAAAAGGCACTTTTTACATCCATTTGAAATAGTTTGAAATCTTTAGAGCATGCAAATGCTAGTAACAATCTAATTGCTTCAAGTCTAGCTACAGGAGCAAAAGTTTCATCAAAGTCTATACCTTCTTCTTGATTATAGCCCTTTGCTACTAGTCTAGCCTTGTTCCTAATCATGATTCCATTTTCATCAAGTTTATTTTTATATATCCATTTAG
The DNA here is from genome assembly GCF_009389715.1 of Phoenix dactylifera. NCBI lineage: Eukaryota > Viridiplantae > Streptophyta > Magnoliopsida > Arecales > Arecaceae > Phoenix > Phoenix dactylifera. Next base: position 153,388 of record NW_024067913.1, read on the forward strand.
TTCCTATTATTGAGTATTCAGTGGATCGTTCAACTAGATTCCATACCTTATTTCTAGTGAATTGGTTTAGTTCTTCTTGCATTGCATTTATCCAATTTACATCATTTTCAGCTTCTTTTATGTTTTTAGGTTCAAAGTGTGAGACAAATGCTAGATGATTATTTAAGTTCCTAAGAGATGCTCTAGTTCTAACAGGTTGAGATGGATCATCTAAAATTAATTCCTTAGGATGCCCATGAGCATACCTCCAAGCCTTAGTCAGCCCATGATCAACAATTACCTCTTGGCTTATTGATGCTTCTCCAATTTGCTTTGGTTCATCTTCTTGTAATGTCATCTCATCAATTTTTTCTTCAAGAATTTCTGCATCATCATCAAGAGCTACTTTCTTGCTAGAAGAGATATCATTAGTATCATCAAAAACAACATGTATAGACTCTTCAATAATAAGGGTTCTTTTGTTAAAGACTCTATAAGCTTTACTTGATGTAGAATATCCCAAAAAGATACCTTCATCGGATTTAGAATCAAATTTACCTAAGCTATCTTTGCCATTATTATGAATGAAACACCTACATCTAAAAACATGAAAATAGTTTACTTTAGGTTTTCTATTTCTCCAAAGTTCATAAGGTGTTTTCTTTATAATGGGTCTCAATAAAACTCTATTTAAGATATGACATGATGTGTTAATGGCTTCTCCCCAAAAATACTTAGGGAGGTTACTTTCACACAACATGGTTCTAGCCATTTCTTCTAGGCTTCTATTCTTTCTTTCTATAACTCCATTTTGTTGTGGTGTCCTAGGTGCAGAGAAATTATGAGTTATCCCCTTTTTACTACAGAATTCATCAAATAGATGATTTTCAAATTCCGTTCCATGATCACTTCTAATAGCTATGACTGAAGCATTTCTTGCATTAGTTACTTCCTTATGAAATTTCTTAAATACAGAAAATGCTTCATCTTTATGAGCTAAGAACATGACCCAAGTATATCTAGAAAAATCATCTACAATAACAAGACCATATTTGTTTCCACCAAGACTTGTGGTTCTAGTTGGTCCAAATAGATCCATGTGTAGTAGTTCAAGAGGTCTAGCGGTAGAGACACAATTTATGGATTTAAAAGGGCTCCTAGATTGTTTGCCATATTGACATGCTTCACAAATTTTATTTTTCTCAAATTTTAGTTTTGGCAAACCTATTATAGAATCTCTTTTAACTAGTTTTGATATTGTATCCATACTTGCATGACCTAACTTACGGTGCCATAACCAACTTGTATCATTAGCCCTACTATCACTAGCTACTAAGCAAGAGTTATTTTTGGCAAGATCTTCAAGATCTACTACGTACACATTTCCACGTCTTATTCCTTTGAATACTAAGCTATTGTCAATTGTGTTGGTTATGATGCATAGGGTTGGTTTAAACAGAACATCAAAACCCCTATCACATAATTGACTTATGCTAAGTAAGTTATGCTTAAGACCATCTACCAATCGTACATTATCAACAAAGGTTGAGGAGGTGATTTGTATTTTACCTATACCAATGATGTGACCTTGATTATTGTCTCCAAATGTCACTGCACCTCTCTTTTTAGGCTCTAGGGTAAAGAATTGCTCCTTGTCACCCGTCATGTGTCTTGAGCAGCCACTATCTAAGTACCAACAGTTTTTGTCAACCTTGGCTGTAAGACACTCCTACACAAGGAAATCATACAATTTTAGGTACCCAAGTTTTCTTGGGTCCTTCGTGTTAGTAATGTTGGTTCCTTTTGGAACCCAAACCTTTTTAAATTTCTTTTTAGCTTTTTCTTTCCTATGGTCACACACATTAGCTTTATGTCCTACTTTTCCACAGCAAAAATAGGTTATATTCTTAATTTTACTTTTTCCTGCTTTCACAAAAAGTTACTAAGGAGCTTTTGCTTATTCTTAGGTTTATACCCTAAACCAGCTCTATTAAACACAGCTCGTTGATTGTTAAGTATCATTTCCAATTTTTCAGAACTATATGTAAACTTTTCAACAAAAGGTTTGTATTTTTCAAGTTCTTTTGTTAGCTTTTGTTTTTCTGTTTTTAGAATGTTTAAGTCTTTTGTGAGATTATCTCTTATTGTTTGTTTATCGTTTTTAAGTTCTGAAATTTTCTTGGTTAGTTTTTTATTATCTTTAATTAAGGTATTAGTTTTTTGAATCAACAATTGGTTGCTTGTTTTAAGTTCTAAATTTTCTTTAATGATAAAATCCTTATCCTTAATTAATTTATCGCATTTATGGAAGTGAGATTGATTGGTTAGTTTTAGCTCTTTATTCTTAAGATTTATAGTCTTATATTCATCCATTAATTCATTAAATGCATCATACAATTCATCAAAGATAAAATCTAAATGTGTTTCAGATGTTACCTCATTTTCATTCGCCATGAAGCAGATGTTGGCCTTTTTCTCTTGTTCCTCATCCGATGATGATGATGATGAATCGGAGTCCGACAAAGTAGAGACGAGGACTTTCTTTTTCTTATATTTGCTGCCCTTCTTAAGCAAGGGACAGTCAACTCTGAAATATCCCGGCTTCTTGCATTCATAGCATCCAATTCCTTCATTTTCCCTTTCCTTACCTTTATCCTTGTTGTAGGAACTTGAGGGACCTCTTCTCTGATGAAAAGACTTCTTCCGGTTGATGAATTTTCTGAACTTTTGCACGAGAAGAGCCTCATCATCATCTCCCTCATTATCTTCTTCTTCGCTGCTGCTACTGCAAGATAAATCCTTATTAGAAGAAGTAGATTTGAGGGCTATTACCTTTTTCTTATGAGAGGATTCTTCTTCGCTGTGTTATTTCATTGTGAGCTCGTGTGTCATCAGGGATCCAAGAAGCTCCTCAAGTGGAAGCTTGTTCAAGTCCTTGGCTTCTTGGATTGCCGTTACTGTTGGGGTATGTGGAGACCATTGGTGATGAAGAGAATTGAAGGAGAATCAATTCTGCATAATTCTGTCTGGCGGACTGTCAGAGTCGACTCGAGCTACAGTTGAGTCAACTCGGGAACAGTCGAGTCGACTCGGGAACAGTCGAGTCGACCCGAGAGGAGAAAGACCAGAAGACCGAGAAAACCATGTTTCTGTCTGGACTGTCAGAGTCGACTCGAGCTACAGTCGAGTCGACCCTAGATCGTGCCAGTTTTGTCCAGACGTGCTAGAGTCGACTCGAACCACAGCCGAGTCGACTCGGGCTCGCGGAAAATCGTACGGACGATTTTCTTTTGGTGTTTTTTGGTAGCGTTTCGACGGCTATGATCATCTGAAGATCTTGAGACTATATATAGGACTCATGAGAGCCCTAGGAGTAGAGATATTCAAGGATATTTTGAGAGAGACTCTTGTTTTGTGCGGCTAGGGTTCTAGAGAAGAAGAGGATTGGGATCCTACTTCTTGTGCAAGGAGAATTCTGTGTGAATCTCTTGTAGAGCGATCGCGTGTGATCGTTCGGGTGTGTGCTATCTCTGTAATCTGTTCATCCTAATTGAGATTTGGAGCAGTAGAGGACGTAGGCTACTTGTAGCCGAACCTCGTTACATCTTTGTGTTTGCTTTGCTATTTTCTTCCTATTTCTTCTTCCTTTGGTTTGATAATCCGCTGCGGTGCTCAAGTGTTTTACCCTATTGAAACCACGGGGTAATCTTTTGCCCTTCGTAGCGGAAGCGAAGCGGTGATCCTTGAGTCCGGTGTCGAGGGAGCGAGAGAGTGCTTATCCGTTTGCTTCTCTCTTTGCTTGTCCGACGTTGGTGGTTGTACCGGTGTGAGTGGGTTCCAGTGCAGGGCGTCGCCAACAAGTGGTATCAGAGCTATTGGTATTCTGCAATGGCGGATGAAGGAAAGTTGCGAATTGAGAAGTTCAAACGAACTTCGGATTTTGGAAGATGCAAATAGAGGATTATCTTTACCAGAAGGATCTCTATTTACCTCTTGGAGGTAGAGCGAAGAAACCAGAGAAGATGTCCGATGAAGACTGGGAGGTCCTCGATCGGAAGACGCTCGGCACCATAAGATTGTCACTTGCATCCCAAGTGGCATTCAACATCAAAAACGAGAAGACGACGATGGAGTTGATGGCAACATTGTCGCGGATGTACGAGAAACCCTCAGCATCAAACAAGGTATTTCTCATGAAGAGGTTGTTTAATCTTCGTATGAAAAATGACGGCAGTCTAGCAGAATACCTCAACGAGTTCAATGGACTCACGGCCCAGTTGGAGTCAGTGGAGATTAGTTTTGACGATGAGATTCGGGCATTGCTAATCCTCTCCGGATTGCCTGATAGCTGGGAGGGCCTGGTGTTGGCGGTGAGCAACTCTTCGGCGACGGAGAAGTTGATCTTTGATGACGTTGTGGGAGTGCTTCTGAGTGAAGAAGCAAGAAGGAAATCTTCTGGAGCTACGGAGTCGTCTGGAAGTGCACTAAACATCTCTAACCGGGGAAGACAAAAGAAGGACGGTCGATTTCGAAGCGACTCGAAGTCGAGATCCAGCAGGTCTCGAGCACCTCAGAATAAGGGAGCGAAGTGCTGGAACTGCGGAAAGATGGGGCACTTTAGGAGGGACTGCAAATCTCCTAAAGGGAAGCAAGGCGGCCACACCGAAGGAGTCAGCAAGGATCTGGCAAATCTTGCTGAAAACGGTGACATGGATGCCCTCGTTCTATCTTTATCTACCGATGACGAGTCTTGGGTGATAGACTCGGGCGCGTCTTTCCATGCTACATCCCAACGGAAGCTTCTTGGAGGATATGAGAAGGGAGACTTCGGCAAAATCTACTTAGGGGATGGAGAGCCTTGCACCATACAAGGAAGGGGAAGCGCGGAAGTGAAGTTGATTTCTGGATCTTCACTTGAGCTTGAGGACGTACGACACGTGCCTCAACTGCAGAGGAATCTGATTTCTGTTGGACAGTTGGCGAGCCAGGGGTACAAGACTATTTTCACAGCTGATCAGTGGAAGATATCCAGGGGTTCGTTGATGGTGGCTAGTGGCAAGAAGGTTGGGACACTTTATATCGCCAACGGCACGGAGAACTCTATTGGAGTTGCTGCAGCAGATGTGGACGGCAAGTTATGGCATTGCAGACTTGGGCACATGAGTTATCAGGGACTGGAGGTGATGCACCAGTTGGAAAAGCTGCAGGGTCTCAGGAGTGTTGAGATGGACTTCTGTGAGGATTGTATTCTCGGAAAGCAAAAGCGTGTTTCATTCACCAAAGAAGGTAAACCTCGGAAGCAAGAAAAGCTAGATCTCGTGCACACGGACGTGTGGGGGCCTGCACCGGTTTCTTCCATTGGTGGATCTCAGTACTATGTTACTTTTATTGATGATGCTACCAGGAAGTTTTAGGTGTTCTTCTTGAAGCACAAGTCAGAGGTATTTGGGGTCTTCAAGAGATGGCAGGCAATGGTAGAACTCGAGACAGGAAGGAGGTTAAAATGCCTGAGATCAGACAACGGTGGTGAGTATTGTAGCAGGGAGTTTGAGGACTACTGTGCAGAGGCTGGGATCGTCAGGCAGAGGACAATTCCAGGGACACCACAATAAAATGGAGTTGCTGAAAGGATGAACAGAACAATTAATGAGCGTGCCAGGAGTATGAGGATACATGCTGGATTGCCACAGCAGTTTTGGGCGGAAGCAGTTAACACTGCTGCCTACTTGATCAACAGAGGACCATCAAAGAAACTTGAATTTGGAATTCCTGAGGAAGCATGGACAGCGAAGAAGATTGATTTGGCGCACTTACGAGTATTCGGTTGTACCAGTTATGTCCATGTTGATTCCAGTCAAAGAAGCAAACTAGACGCCAAATCAAAGAAGTGCATTTTCGTTGGATACGGAGGTCAACAGTTTGGGTATCAGTTTTGGGATCCCGAACACAGGAAGATCATTCGTAGTAATGATGTGGTATTTAATGAGAAAATGCAGCAGAGCACTGAATCAGAAACAAAACCTGTTGAGCCGTGTTTTGTGGATCCTGAAGAGGAGTCTACAAATTCTGGTCAGAAAACTCAGTCAGAGCAAGAACCTGAAGTATTGGCACCCTTTCCACAACTAAGAAGGTCCACTCGTAGTACTCATGGAAAGCCTCCTCAAAGATATGATGGGACTCTTAGTTATTTGCTGCTCACAGATAATGGCGAACCTGAATGCTTCACGGAGGCATTGGAGGTTGATACTAGGAAGGAGTGGGAGTTGGCCATGGATGATGAGATGGAGTCATTGGAGCAGAATCAAACGTGGGATTTGGTGGATCTGCCCAAGGGGAAGAAAGCACTGTCAAACAAATGGGTTTACAGGCTGAAGGAAGAGCAGAATGGGAAGAAACGGTACAAGGCCAGGCTGGTTGTAAAAGGATTTCAGCAGAGAGCAGGTATCAACTTCACGGAGATCTTTTCTCCTATAGTCAAGATGAGTTCTATTCGGGCGGTGCTGAGCATGGTGGCAGTAGAGAATCTTCACTTAGAGCAGCTTGATGTGAAGACAGCTTTTCTTCACGGAGATCTCGATGAGGAGATATATATGCAGCAGCCGGAGGAATACGTTGCAGCTGGCACGGGTGACTTGGTTTGCAAATTGAAGAAAAGCCTCTATGGTTTGAAACAGGCGCCCAGGCAATGGTATCTCAAGTTCGATAGTTACATGCTTGAGATAGGATACAGGAGATGTCAGGAGGATCACTGTTGCTACTTCCGGGACTTCGGTACATCTTACATTATCTTGCTATTATATGTTGATGACATGTTAGTTGCAGGAGCTAGCATGCATGAGATTGCAAAATTGAAGCTGAAGCTGTCAAGAAAATTTGCAATGAAGGATCTAGGAGCAGCGAAACAGATCCTTGGGATGCGGATCAGCAGAGATTCTGCATCTCAGGCAGAGTACATCAGCCGAGTACTCAAGAGATTCTGCATGGAGGGTGCCAAACCTGTTGGCACACCACTAGGTGCCCACTTAAAGCTTTCAAAAGGACAAAGTCCGAAGACGCGGGTGGAGGAGCTCAATATGTCAAAAATCCCGTATGCATCGGCGGTGGGGAGCTTGATGTACGCTATGGTCTGTACGAGACCTGACATTGCTCAAGCAGTGGGAGTTGTGAGTCGCTTTATGAGCTGCCCAGGCTTGGAGCATTGGCGTGCGGTCAAATGGATACTGAGGTATCTGAGAGGCACGGAGCACATGTCATTGTGCTATGGAGGTTCTGAGATCCGGTTACAGGGCTTTGTGGACTCAAACATGGCAGGGGACTTGGACGGCAGGAGGAGCACGACAGGATACTTGTTCACCTTGGGCAGTAGAGCCGTCAGTTGGATTTCCAGGTTGCAACCAGTTGTTGCATTGTCGACTACGGAGGCGGAGTATGTGGCAGCCACAGAGGCGTGCAAGAAACTAATATGGCTTCAGGGCTTGATGAAGGAGCTTGGGAAGGAGCAGAAGGATTGCATGTTATATTCAGATAGTCAAAGTGCAATTCATCTGGCAAAGAATTCAGCTTTCCATTCAAGGACGAAGCATATTGACATACGATACCACTTCGTGAGGTCATTGCTCGAGCAGGGACTCGTCAAGTTGGAGAAGATTCATACAAGTCAGAATCCTGCAGATATGTTGACGAAGGTCGTCACGATGGAGAAGCTGAGGAGTTGTTCAGCTTCTGCTGGTCTTCATGCTTGAAGACGTTGAGGAGGCATCGTACCTATCTCACTAGGATGATTCAGTTTCAGTAGGAGCACAGAGGAGAGCCAAGTAACAAGAGGATATACCCAAGGTCTCCAAGTGGGAGATTGTTGGGGTATGTGGAGACCATTGGTGATGAAGAGAATTGAAGGAGAATCAATTCTGCATAATTCTGTCTGGCGGACTGTCGGAGTCGACTCGACTCGGTCGACTCGGGAACAGTCGAGTCGACTCGGGAACAGTCGAGTCGACCCGGGAGGAGAAAGACCAGAAGACCGAGAAAACCATGTTTCTGTCTGGACTGTCAGAGTCGACTCGAGCTACAGTCGAGTCGACTCGAAGCATCGTCGAGTCGACTCGAGCTACAGTCGAGTCGACCCTAGATCGTGCCAGTTTTGTCCAGACGTGCCAGAGTCGACTCGAACCACAGCCGAGTCGACTCGGGCTCGCAGAAAATCGTACAGACAATTTTTTTTTGGTGTTTTTTGGTAGCGTTTCGACGGCTATGATCATCTGAAGGTCTTGAGACTATATATAGGACTCATGAGAGCCCTAGGAGTAGAGATATTCAAGGATATTTTGAGAGAGACTCTTGTTTTGTGCGGCTAGGGTTCTAGAGAAGAAGAGAATTGGGATCCTACTTCTTGTGCAAGGGGAATTCTGTGTGAATCTCTTGTAGAGCGATCGCGTGTGATCGTTCGGGTGTGTGCTATCTCTGTAATCTGTTCATCCAAATTGAAATTTGGAGCGGTAGAGGACGTAGGCTACTTGTAGCCGAACCTTATTACATCTTTGTGTTTGCTTTGCTATTTTCTTCCTATTTCTTCTTCCTTTGGTTTGATAATCCGCTGCGGTGCTCAAGTGTTTTACCCTATTGAAACCACGGGGTAATCTTTTGCCCTTCGTAGCGGAAGCGAAGCGGTGATCCTTGAGTCCGGTGTCGAGGGAGCGAGAGAGTGCTTATCCGTTTGCTTCTCTCTTTGCTTGTCCGACGTTGGTGGTTGTACCGGTGTGAGTGGGTTCCGGTGCAGGGCGTCGCCAACAGTTACCTTGGCCTCCCATGATCTTGGCAAACATTGAAGAATTTTTCTGAAAAGGTCACTGTTAGTATAATTTTTGCCAAGGCTTTTTAGGCCATTGACAATATCAGTAAATCTAGTAAACATGCAAGTAATAGTTTCATTAGAATCCATCTTAAATAGTTCATATTTATGAACTAGTATGTTTATTTTAGATTCTTTTACTTGATTCGTGCCCTCGTGGGTCACTTCAAGTCTATCCCATATCTCTTTTGCAGAATTGCAAGTAGAGACTCTATTGAATTCATTACGGTCTAAGGCACAATAAAGCACATTCATTGCTTTGGCATTTAGTTGTGCCTTCCTAATATCATTGTCATCCCAATCTTTTTCAAGTTTGGGTATAGTAACACCCTCTACAAAAATTGATGGGATGTAAGGTCCATTAACTATGGTGCTCCAAATCTCATAGTCTTGAGCTTGGATAAATATCCTCATCCTAGCCTTCCAATAGGAGTAGTCGGTTCCATTAAAGAATGGAGGTCTATGGGTGGATTGCCCCTCAATATGAGAAGATCCAAATGGGGTTGTCATTTTGATCTTTTACTCTTTTGGTAGAAGAGTTCCGGCTCTGATACCATTTGTTGCCCAAGAAGACAACCCAAGAGGGGGGGTGAATTGGGTTTTAAGTAATAATTGCAAATTAAAACTTAATGAATAACTAATTAAACTTTATTGCAAGTGGATTAATTAGTTTACTATATGCAGTGGATGAAGGGAATGGGAGAGACAATTAAACAATCACAAACATAAGAGATTTTATAGTGGTTCGGAGCTAACCCTTGCTCCTACGTCCACTCCCCAAGCTTCACTTGGGAGTTCACTATAATCCCTCGGATTACAGCCGGTTGTTTTACAAGCTCACAACCCAACTTGTTGTTTTACGAGATCACAACGAACTCGGTCGGTTTTCACAGGCTCACCGACTAGAACCACCCGATTATTTTTTCGGAATCACAATCGAACCCTTGCACCGTTGGTTTTAACCTCGGCTCACCAACAAACCTCAACAACCTTGATTCAATCCCCTGATTGAGTCAAGTAACAAGAAAACAGTTTGTAAAGAGTACAGGAAAAGCTTCTTAACAAGCAAATATGAACAATATAAATAATGTAGAGTTAGAAGCCCTTAAACAGATTTTGGAAGAGGAAGAAAGGGCTTCTCGAACTCTGAGTCTCCTCTTTGAATGCACTGATGATCTGATGTCAGAGGAGAGCCTTGAATGCGAGGAAGACGTTTGGAGGATGGACTTCAATGCACTTCATCCTTCTTTCTCTTGTCTTAACTCTTGAGAGGCTTTGATAGGTGGAAAATCCCTTTTGCTTTGAATGGAGTCTCTCTTTCTTACTCTATTACTGTTCACTCTGGCTATTTAAGCAATCTCCATCGAAAACTAGCTGTTAGACACACTTTTAGAGCCGTTCTGCACAATCTGCAACTCCTGATAAAGTGTCCGTTGGGATCGGAGTCGACTCGCTCGATCTGGAGTCGACTCGGCTGTTGCTAGAGTCAACTCATGCTTTACTGGAGACGACTCGCTCACTGTTCAAAATTTGAAATAAAGTGCTGTCCCGTTCTGGAGTCGACTCGGCCAAACCTGGAGTCGACTCGCCAAAGTCCGGAGATGACTCTCCCTTCTGGAGACGACTCATTTTTCAGCAATCCAAAGATCTTTCTTTCGGGTTTACTTCCTCGAGTCGACTCGGATTCTCTTGGAGTCGACTCGGCTCTCAGAGCCAGAAAAACTGGTCTTCTGTCTTTGGAGTTGAACTGCCTCGGAGTCGACTCGCACTTTGCTGGAGTCGACTCGGCTCTCAGAGCCTGAAAAACTGGTCTTCTGTCTTTGGAGTTGAACTGCCTCGGAGTCGACTCGCACTTTGCTGGAGTCGACTCGGCTCTCAGACACCGAAGTTGGCTCTCTGACTTTTAGTCTTGCATTCCTCTGAGAGTCGACTCTTGCTTCTTTAGGAGTCGACTCGCTAACCGTCGGAGTCGACTCGAGTTCTTCTCGAGTCGACTCGAGTTCTTCTCGAGTCGACTCGGCTCTTAGAGTCCAAAACAACTTCTCTGTCTTTCTGTCTGTTACTCCTTGGAGTTGACTCGCAGTTTACTGGAGTCGACTCGGCAAGCATCGGAGTCGACTCGAATTCTTCAAGAGTCGACTCGGTGATAGGGTCTGAGATTCATCTTTCTGTCCTGCTGTCTGTTCTCAGTCAGAGTTGACTCGTAATGTGCCGGAGTCGACTCGAGCCTGTGCCAGAATGTCTGAAACACTTGGAGTCGACTCGAAAGCTTCCGGAGTCGACTCGAGTTCCAGACTTTGGTTCAAACTGAGTTCCATACTTAGCCAAAATGTATTGAACCAAAGCTAGAGACAATTAAACATACATTCACATATATTTGGCTGAAACACTAGATTGAATTCATTAGTATAACATAAGATATACTCAAATGCTTTGAGCTCATCAAAATCAAATAGGGTTATAATCAATCACTCCACAATTTGCATTCACTACAGTTTATGCAAAAGGGGAATATGGTGAGAGACTTTACTAGTCATCAGCATTTGTAATGAGGTATGTGAGCCATGCAAGTTGGGGAAACAACACAGGCAGTCTTTCCATTTTGCAAGTTCTTGGAGAGTAAAGAAAAAGCTTGAACTGGTGCATATGAATGTCTGTGGACCAATGAGGACTCCATCACTTAGTGTGAATAAGTACTTTATTCTGTTTATTGATGACTTTACAAGGATGACATGGGTTTATATTATGAAAAGAAGATTTGAAGTATTTTTTGTTTGCAAGAAATTGAAAGGTTTTGTTGAAATCCAAAGTGGATGCAGGATAAAAACCATAAGATCTGACAGAGATAAGGAGTACAACTCTTGTGAATTTGACAAATTCTATGAAGAAGAAGGTGTGGAATATCAATTGACTGAAAGCTACACTCCACAGCAAAATGGTGTTTCAGAATGGAAGAATAGAGCTGCTATGGAGATGGCCAGATGTATGTTGATACAGAAGAACTTGCCAAAGCATTTCTGGGCAGAAGTTGTCTACATAGCATTTTATTTGTTGAACAGGTTGCCTACAAGAGCAGTCAAAGAAGTGACTCTAATTGAAGCATGGAGCAGTCATAAGACTATTGTCAAGCATCTGAAGGTATTTGGATCCATTTGCTATGTTCATATTCCTGCTGAAAGAAGATATAAGTTGGAAGATAAGGCTAAAAAAGGAATTTTCCTTGGCTATAGCTCACAAACAAAAGGCTATAGAGCTTTCAACCTCAACATGCAGAAGATATTGATTAGCAGAGATGTAGAGATTGACGAAAATGCTCACTGGAACTGAAAAAATTCAAAAATTGAAAGAAAGCTTACTGCACATTATCCTTCTAAAGTTTTAGAAAAATCTGAGATGGAAGAGATTCAAGAGCCATTTCAAGAGGAACAAGACGCTGCCTCTAGTAGCTCATCAAAAATATCTATCGTCAGAGGAACCAGATCTCCTGGGGATATATATGAAAGGTGTAGCAGTTGAACCTACTGATTTTGTAGAAGCCTCTAAGTATGATGAATGAAACGTTGCGATGCAGGAGGAGATATGCATAATCAAAAGAAATGAAACTTGAGAGCTTGTTCAAAGGCCTCAACAGAAGAAGTCATTAGAGTGAAATGGGTCTACCGAACTAAGTTGAATCCTAACAACTCAGTTCACAAATACAAAGCGCGATTAGTGGTTAAAGGCTATGCTCAACAGCTTGGAGTTGATTTCAATGATATTTTTGCTCTTGTTGCAAGGTATGACACCATTAGATTATTGATTTCCCTTGCACCACAGAAGGCATGGAAATTTTTCAGATGGACGTCAAGTTAGCCTTTCTTAATGGTTATGTTGAAAAAGAGATATTTGTGGAGCAGCCAGAAGAATTTGTTGTCAAAGGCAAAGAATATTGTGTTTACAAATTAAAGAAAGCTTCGTATGGGCTCAAGCAAGCCCTAAGAGTCTGGTACAGTAGGATTGATGAGTACTTCAACACGCAAGGTTTTAGGAGTAGCCAAAATGAAGCAACTCTTTATGTGAAGGGCAATAGCAGCTCAGGTCTTGTGATTGTCTCTTTATATGATGATGATTTTCTGGTTACAGGAGACAATTTATAGAAGATCAAAAGGTTTAAATAGGAGATGCAGAAACAATTTGAAATGACTGATTTGGGAATCATGAATTATTTTTTGGGCATGGAGATTCAGCAGAAAAATGAGGGGATCTTCATCTCACAGGAGAAGTATGCAAAACATGTTTTGAAGAATTTTTGAATGAATGAATGCATGCCTGCGTCTACACCTCTTGTGCAAAATGTGAAGCTTTTGAAAGATGATGGTGAAAAATTGGTTGATGGAAGAGTGTACAGAAAGAAGAGTAGACAGAAGCTTAGTTGGGAGTCTTATATATCTTACTGCAACTAGGCCAGAATTAACCTTTGCAAAGAGTCTACTATCAAGATTCATGCAAGCACCAATTGAAGCTCATTGGGGTGCAGCAAAAAGAGTCTTGAGGTATCTGAAAGGAACAACTAATTTTGGGATATGGTTTAAGCCAAGTTTAGAAAAGAAATTAGTTGCTTTTACAGACAGAGACTGGGCAAATTCAATTGATGACATGAAGGGCACTTCAGGATATGCTTTTATACTTGGATCGAGTGTGTTTTCATGAAATTCAAAGAAGCAAAAAATAGTGGCCCAGTCCACTGCTGAAGCAGAATACTTAGTAGCAGCAGCAGCAGTAAATCAAGCTATTTGGCTATGGAAAATATTCATTGATTTGGGAGTTCAGCAGAAGGAAGCTACTAAAGTCTTCTATGACAACAAATCTGCAGTTGCTATAGCCAAGAATCTAGTTAGTCATGGGAGAATGAAACATATCAACATCAAATTTCATGAGGTGAGAGAAGCTGAGAAAGAAAAAAAAGTTTGTCTAACAGTTTAGAAGAACAACTAGCAGATATTTTTATAAAAGCTTTACCAAAAGCAGGGTTTGAGTATTTGAGGTTTCAGTTGAGTGTTACCAGCAAAAGTATCAAGGAGGAGTGTTGAAGTGTGATCCTTTTGCGGAAATTCAGAAGATGTGAAATTAAATTATCATTGATGTATCTTGGGGAGAGCAACTATTGGAAGTTCTACTGATTCATATACCCAGCATTATTTGTTTTTTAATATTTTAGAAATCAAGATACATTGAATGTAAAAGGCCTAAAGGGCATGTTTATGTATTTAAACTCATATGTTAAATGAACAAAATGCTTGCTGTTCTGACATCTCTCCTTCCGAATATTTTATCTTTTAAAAATCATCCTCCCAAAACCAACATCTCATATATAAAAAGCATTATGGAAAACTTTGTGTCACATCAAGTCTTCTCCCAATTTTTAAATCCTGTAAATACTTTTGATGAATGGGCTTTCGAGCAATCTTATTTTGATATTGAGATTCCAGTTGAAGAGTCAGTTTAATAGATAAGAAACTTTTATATCAAATTTTGTCTTCACCTTTGTGTCTGGAGTATCTTGCTAGATAGTCTACATATGAATTTTTATAAAGGTGACAAATCCACTATCGTCCTTATCATGTAAAATAAGCCTATTTATCCATATAAGTTCTCAAGCCTAGGCTTATTAAATTTGTTAAGTAATCAACACGTAACTATATAATATGTATTAGAGAAGGAATGTTGATGGCAGATCATTCTCTTAGGAATTTTTGTAGGGCCATCTTGACTTGAGCTTTGTCATTAAATAGTGATTCTATAAAACGACATTAATAAAAGTTTTCATAGTAGGTGAAATTGTTGAAACTGCTATGTTGTTGTATGGACAGAGATTGTACATATACATAGATATCTCTAGATATTTTCTAGTGGAAGTACTTGGTAAAAAATATTTAGGTGGGGTAGATGTGGAGTTGGATGATGTGTTTTGGAGGACAAGTAGGTCAAAGCTCAGCCGAGCTGGAAGACTCCTAGAAAAATCTTCATTAATGAAGTCCAGCTACACTAGAGATAGTCTCGATCCCCTTAGTTTCTTTATATATTTGCCGTGGGATATGGGTCTTCGATTGTAAAGTTAAATAACGACCAAGTACATGCAGAAACTTTAAGCCATGCTACAAGGTGATCAAATAACTTCTATTATCGTTGTATTTAATATCTAACAAAATGGTTGCTACAGGATACAACGCACAAACAAAAGAGCCAAATATATTGCACCTGTGGATGTAGTGTAGCAATAGATCTTACATATAGGACAGCCTAATCAAGAGTCCAACTTAGTACAAGTGCTCATCACACACCAGTTAAAATGTGCCACACAGGCATAAATTCATTTGATGTTGATGCTACGAACCGGCGGGGGGTTCCCTGTCCTTGCTCCAAGGACAAATAGCCCTTCTTATCGGCAAAATCCCTCGCCATTGTGCTAGAGACATGAGATTATCCATCATTCCTCAAAGAGGGAGAGTTTAAAGGTTTTATAGGAGGGCTATCATGCTCCCTGGCACATTAGCATGATATATACTCCATGATAGTCTTTAAAAAGACTCAGGATCATCCGCGGTGCATGATTTGCACAACAGAGTGCTGTACAATCCTAGATGGGCACCATATCATCCAATCATGAAGATGGCTGCGAAATTAGGTTCAGTACGGTATATAAAAGACTTCATGTATGGCCATTTGTTTGATAGCTATCCATCTCCATACTCGAATGACAACAGGTGGAACTGTAGAGCATCTCTATGGTGCAAATCATGTAGCATAAAGTATCCCAAATTCTTTTAGAAATACCTTCGGAATGTAGATATATGATGAGGCTGATGACCTGATTGACTCTATAATTTATTAACTTGTAAACCATTCCCAAACTTAGGGTATTATTTTCCTTTAGGAATTCAAAATTAAAGTGATATTACGACTAATGGTGAGTGGACCTAACCAACTCTTAATGAATAATGTAAGACAAAAAAGCATGAGTACAGGAGCACAAACAAGACTTATAAGAACAGGAAGCCTATCCGTTATTCCTCCGATTTGCCCCCACCCGCATTTTGTCGACGATTTTCCACGATGTGGTAGGGCCCGTGAATGCGCAATGCTTCCGAACACCATCTTCGATCTCCTCTCTCTGTGCGCATTTGTTGTTGCGGTGGTTACACAAAGAAAAACAGAGTGATGGGGGCTAAAGTGAGGTTCTTTCTACTGTTCGAGGTTGTTCGGAGGGTGCTTTTCCTGGAGATTTTTAAGGTCAGATGTCATGGTGTCTGGTGTAACTTTTCCTTCCCAATGCTAGCTCTCCATCTCATTTCCCCAACTTCCCCACTCTCTTAGGACCACAGACCCCTTCTCTCTTCTAGTCTTGGTAGGTGGCTCCTCTCCATTCAATTCCATCAAAACTAACCCCACTAAGAAGTACACCAAGAACAAATAGAATGGCAACAGCTTTCTCCAATTCTCAAATTTTCTACATGCCATCTAACAACAATATAAATATCCTGCCTGGCCGACACCTTTCTTCCCATCAAGGTGCTCTTCTTCCTTCTCTACTTCAGGTTACTTATGCGTTCCCACTTGTAACAGTAGAAGATCAGGACTATGGGCATCTCAGTGAACGGTCAGTCCTGCGTGCCGCCGGGCTTTCGTTTCCATCCGACTGAGGAGGAGCTCTTGAACTATTATTTGAAGAAGAAGGTGGCTTGCGAGAAGATCGACTTGGATGTCATACGTGACATCGATCTCACTAAGCTTGAACCATGGGACATACAAGGTACGTACCATCACAAAACATTTCCATTATTCACTCCTCTAATGATTCCAACTCATGCGCACATAGCCTCACTGTGATTCCTCTATATGCCATTGAACTCCACAGACAAGTGCAGAATAGGATCAGCCCCACAAAACGAGTGGTACCTCTTCAGTCACAATGACAAGAAGTATCCGACCGGCACCCGGACTAACCGAGCAACGGCAGCTGGGTTCTGGAAAGCCACCGGTCGTGACAAGGTCATCCACACCAGCTTTAAACGGATCGGCAAGAGGAAAACACTGGTCTTTTACAAAGGCAGAGCCCCCCATGGCTTGAAATCCGATTGGATCATGCATGAATATAGACTTGATGACCACCTTGGCACCAATAATTATTCTTCCAACGTGAGTCGCCTTTCATTTCTGGCTCCTTTTATCACTCCCTTAAACATTAATGAACGTGGTCATGTTCCTTGTGATTTAGGCCTCTAGCCCTGCTGGTGAAGCAGCAACAGCGCAGGAGGAAGGATGGGTTGTTTGCCGTGTATTCAAGAAGAAGAATTATCAGACTTTGTTAACTCATCCTCACAGCAGCTCATCTTTCATTAGCGACGCCAGGACCCAGATGTCGCGTTCTTGCAACGATGAGCCCTTGGACCAAATCCTCCAGTATTTTGGAAGATCTTGCAAGCAAGAAAGCGATGCGATCGTAAGCATCGACAACATGAACAACGAGGATTATCTTAGGCCAATTGAAACTGCCTTAAGTAACGTGAAAGTTCCCACTCTAGAAAGTCCAAGCCTTCAATCACTCCCCAGTTTTGCACCAGAAGTTGATCCTGTTGAAAATAACGAAGCGATCATGGACATCGAACTAGTCTGCAACTCCATGCCGACCCTCAGTGACTGGCCATCGATGAATGACGAGAATGGCTCCCACATTGGATCAGGTTACTTGGAGGCACGGAAGCAGACGCCCTACAGCAATGAACCCAGCTTTGGGTTTCTGCCTTCCAATGGATTCTTCAGCAACTCGCATGACTGTCGCTATGGAGATGGTGATCCATGGATCTTCATGCAATCGGTGTCATCCGGTGCGGACCACATGTAACATAACGACCCAACAACTCCCTAGAAATCTCTAAAAGGTGAATGGAATATATTGTTCTTATCATTAAAGCCACTACTGTAGGATATGAAACTAGAGCCACCCAATATTTAAGTATATGGACTGTAAGTAAGAGAGGAGGGTTTGGGAACGATATGGCATTATGGAAACCATTATCTCTTGATCCAGTGTTGCCAATCTCACTGATATATGTTGGAAAAGCAAAAAAAAAAAAAATGTAGAAGCTGAGTTATTGGATGCTTTTGAGAGAGAATCATATCATCCCAACTTTTTGGTTAAACGTTGTTGTCGTTTTCTTTGTTTGTTGTAATAGAAAAAGATAAGCGTGGCAAGCAAGGCCCGTGGATGTGGGTTCTAGCTTGAGAATTGGAAAAGCAAGCAAAATCGGCATGAGATCACACTTGCTTCTTGAATAATTGCATGGGAAGAAAAGTTGAACCCACTGAAGCTTCTTAGTATGGCTACCGAAAAGACTACTTACAACTGCGCGGTTTGGACACGTTTTTGGAACAATGACAACAACAACAGCAAATGCTTTAAGTACTGGATAATAGCTTTAAGGTATCAATAAACATAAATATAGACGGCCACACTACAAGAAAGGTGACATTAAACTAATTAGTTAGCATCTGTTGCAGCTATTTTTTAAATGCAAAAAAGAAAAAGAAGAAAGGTGACATCATTATTTTTAAAAATAAGAAGACGTCACTAGCTCGTTGGTGAAATTTCACGACTTTTCAGCCTCACTCATAGGTGAAATTTCCAAAGGGCCGGGTTTTCAGTTCTCCAAAAGTAAAACACATATTTATTTTGTGTATGGTTCCTTTTATGAGATTCTTTTACTTGCATGCCCCTTCTCAGCGATAAAAGAAGCAACCAAACATGCATGAAAATAGGATATAAATCGTTGTGATTTTCTGATGCGTGGATGACGCAGAAATTACAAGACATGGTGAACGCAGAACCTCAAACCAACATCTACAAAGAATCTGTCAGCAGCCATATTAGTTTCATGCCATCACCTGTAAATATAATGCTCATCTTCAAATAAATAATAACTCTTTTTTTGTATTATTTTGATCAAAATCTGCGGTTCGATTTGAGAAGGAGATTTTTTCGCACTACTTTTTCTTTTTTGTATAAAACCCTAAGCAATCTAATTTTCTTCGATTAAGGGTTTCCATGCAATTGTAATAAAATAGAATGCCTTATATGAATGTGATTAAGGTTTTTGGAGGGCCATCGAGTAATAAAAGACAAACTCTATTCCATTTCTTTGGTATTGAGTACTCTTTTTTTTTAAAAAAAAAAGGAGTACTTAATACCAACATCTAGGTAGGCCTAGAGCACCGTATGAAGCATCTAGGTAGGCCTCATTTATTACCCACAGTTAATGCAAACATGGATGGAGTTGCCATGTTCCTTAGAAACCATAAATTTACAAGGATTAATGATATCCACTGATTCATGCCCAACAGTTGCTTTGATCCAGACCTCCAATTTTCGGCCAATGGTTATCTTTGTTTAATTGATTTTTTTAATATATACTAATATCCACTGGCCAACAGTTGATCAAAGCCACTGTGGAACATAAATCGGCAAATCTATTAACATTAGAAAGAATATAAACTTAGTGGAAAGAAAATAATGTCATTTAACAATACTCTACGATTTCATTGATAAAACTCATATTTCGTATTACTATCGCCACGGTAGTAATTGGACTAGAACAATAATCATATCAGTGCTTTATAAAGAGCAGAGTTCCAATAATGATTGAAAACAAACAATATTTGATTGCATAATCAGATAAAAATTAATGATAAAAATGATAAAACATGAAACAAGAGAAATTAGAACAAAATTTCTAAACAATCCGTTTATAAAATCAAAAGAAAATTAAAAAAAATCAGAATTTAAAGATCGAAGCAAGAGAAGAAGATCCCAAACCTAATCTTGTCCTTATCCTTGCCCTTGCCAGCTCCAAAATTCAAATGTCGTGTGAGTGTAGAATAAAAAGTTTAGGAGGAGGAGGAGGAGAATGGGAGGAGAAAGATGGCCAAGGAGAGGAGGCCAACAAAGAGGGGGAGGAGGAGAAGGAGATGCAACGAAGGAGAGCGATTCATGTTAGAAGTATGCCCTATAAGTCAATTTGGCTGACGCATTATTTTATTCTGAGACATAAATTTGTACTTAACCTAATAATGAATTTATTAAGATGGGCATTCTTTTCATTCGTGTTCTTATGTGTTCATAATCGTCCAAGGAATTAATAAGATGATGATGCATATTCTCAAAAGTTGAGAATTTGAGACATGTGTCATTGGTGATTAATTCCTGAATTGCTCCTGATCGATAAATCCATCACAAAGGATAGTGATCGATCTGCTGAGATTAGTGCACAGATCACTTAGTCAGATCAATGAGTCTTGAGTCCACAGTATGGGGACACTGGAGTGATTGTGCAAGTTCTTGTTAGAGAACAAGGGTATTGAGCGTGACCAAAGCAAGTAGTCATTTGGATGTTTATCCACTCGTCAGTGACTTACTTGATGCTGCAGTTGTATGACTGATCCTTTGACCTACGATGCCTCGACTGTTCACAGTGAGGTTGCTGTAGTTTGACGAGCACATAAAATGGGCCCTATCCATTTGGGTCCTTGTGGTGCAAATTGGCTGCAGTAGGTTCACTGTAGGAGTAGGGGTGCATCTAGATGGAATCTATCGACCTTGATAGATTAGGAGAGATCCTATGTGATTTATGAGATTGAGTTCGTAAATCCTTGGCCAAGGTAGTTTTTTTGGAAAAGAGTTTTCAATCTCGAACTAGAGTTGAATAAATTTTACATATGACAGATGATGGGGTTTGACGAGTTATCCATGACCTTCATCCCATCGAGATCCATGATAGAGGGATTGAATCATACACTGACTGCACTTAGAGGTTCATCTATTCCATTCTGCTGGGTTGGCACTACATGCTGCTAGGTGTCACTAGTGGATTGTGAGACTCAGAGGCATTCATTTAATAATCAATGAATCCGAATGAAAAGAGTTAGAATTATTCCAACCCACTGACAGAAGTTTGAATGATATTGTGATAAGGATCACAATATATCTCACTACCAGATAGAATAGAACCTATGAGGTCACACACAATAGAGGATCTGATTAATCTAATGGTTGGATTGTGATTTAGAATCACAATAGTTTATAATTGTCAATTTGATTTATAATTAGTTTAACCCACTAAGAGTTAGTGAGTTGAAGAAGGTATTAATTGCAATTGGATTGCAATTTGATTGAATCAACTGGACTTAATTAATTGGGCTCGATATTATATAATAAGGTTCAAGAGTCCTACTCCTTCTAGAGTTCTAATTAGATTAGGACTTCAAATTATTAGAGTCTTACTTGGAGTAGGATTCCTAAAAGTCCTGATTAGATTAGGACTAAAATTATATGAGTCCTAATTGGATTAGAATTCCTAAATTCCTAATTAATTTTGGTCCAATAGATAAAGATGACTCCTAATTAGATTAGTGTGGAGTGATTGATTATAACCCTATTTGATTTTGATGAGCTCAAAGCATTTGAGTATATCTTATGTTTACTAATGAATTCAATTTAGTATTTCAGTGAAATTTTCTTAAATTTATGGTTAAGTGTCTCTAGATTTGGTTCAAGACATTTTGGATAAGTTAAGAAGTCAATATGAACCAAAGTCTGAGACTCGAGTCGACTTCGGAATATTACGAGTCGACTCCAAGCATATCAGAAGCACTGGCACAGGCTCGAGTCGACTCCGGAACATTACGAGTCGACTCCGACTGAGAACAGACAGACGAACAGAAAGACCCAACTCAAAACCTGTCAGCGAGTCGACTCCTGAAGAGTGCGAGTCGACTCCAGAATAGTATGAGTCGACTCCAGGGAGTTACAGACAGAAAGACAGAGAAGTTATTTTGGACCTTGAGAGCCGGGCCGACTCCTGAGGAACGCGAGTCGACTCCGATGGTTGGCAGGTCGACTCCAAAGAAAGCGAGAGTCGACTCCCAGTGTAATACAAGGCAAAAGTCAGAAAGCAACTTTCGGACACTGAGAGCCGAGTCGACTCCCGCAAAGCCCGAGTCGACTCCGAGACAGCGCGACCCCAAAAAAGACAGAAGACAGTATTATCGTCTCTGAGAGGCGAGTCGACTCCAAGATAGTTCGAGTCGACTCCAAGGCAGCGCTACCCCAAAAAGATAGAAGACTGTTTTTCGGATACTGAGAGCCGAGTCGACTCCGAAACAGTCCGAGTCGACTCCAGGACGGCACGAGTTAAAAGACAGAAGATCGGGAGTTCGGACTCTGAGTGCCGAGTCGACTCCCAGAATTTTCGAGTCGACTCGAGTGAGCAAAGTTGAAGAATACATCTATGGATTCCTTGGAATGAGTCGACTCCAAAAGTGCCAGGTCAGCTCCAGACTTTGGAGAGTCGACTCCGGGTTAAGTCGAGTCGACTCCCAGTCGAGAAGAGCACTTTAATTCAAATCCGGAACAGTTGCCGAGCCGACTCCAGAAAAGCATGAGTCGACTCCTGCTGCAGCCGAGTCGACTCCAGATCGCGCGAGTCGACTCCGATCCCAACGGAAACATTGTCAGGATGTGCAGAATGTGCAGAACGGCTAGAAGATTGTGTCTAACGGCTAGTTTCCGTGGGGAATGGCTTAAATAGCCACAGAGAACTGTAGCAAAGAGAAGAAGCGACATTCCTTTCAAAGAAAACACAAAAACTTCATCTGCCAAAGGGATCTGAACCGAAAAGAAGGAAGAGGGCCATTAACTCCATTCAACCAACTCTTTCCAGCATTAAAGAAGTCTCCTTCAGTCTTCAAGTCTTCAAGACATTCAAGAGGAGACCTAGAGTTCGAGAAGCCCTCCTCTACATCGTCATAAACTTGTTTGAGGGCTCTTAACTTCTCTATTATTTAAATTGCTGAATATCTACTTTCTTAGAAGCTGTATTTTTTCTCTTTGTTCTTTCTATCCATTTGGTCCTTACTTGATTCAATCAGGGGATTGAATCAAGGGTGTAAAGGTTTGTTGGTGAGCCTAGGTTGAAACCAACGTGTAAAGGTTTGATTGTGATCCCGGGAAAACAATCGAGTGGTTCTAGTCGGTGAACCTGAGAAAACCGACCGAGTTCATTGTGATCTCGTAAAACAACAAGTTAGGTTGTGAGCTTGTAAAACAATCGGCTATAATCCGAAGGGTTATAGTGAATTCCCAAGTGAGGCTTGGGGAGTGGACGTAGGAGCAAGGGTTAGCTCCGAACCACTATAAAATCATTGTGTTTGTGATTGCCTTTGTGTCTCTTACCCTCATTTCATTCACTGCACATAGCGTCTAATTAATCTACTCGCAAAAAGTATTAATTAGTATTTCACAAACCATTTAATTGTAATAATTATTTTAAAACCCAATTCACCCCCCCTCTTGGGTTGTCTATCTGGGCAACAAGTGGTATCAGAGCTGGAACTCTTTTACCCAAAGAGTAAAAGATCAAAATGACAACCCCATTTGGATCTTCTCATATTGAGGGCCAGTCCACCCAAAGACCTCCATTCTTTAATGGATCCGACTACTCATATTGGAAGGCTAGGATGAGAATATTTATCCAAGCCCAAGACTATGAGATGTGGACCATCATACTAAATGGACCATACATCCCATCCATTTATCTAGAGGGTGTCACTGTACCCAAACTTGAAAAGGATTGGGATAACAGTGATATTAGGAAGGCACAACTAAATGCCAAAGCAATAAATGTGCTTTATTGTGCTTTAGATAGAAATGAACTTAATAGAGTCTCTACTTGCAATTCTACAAAAGAGATTTGGGATAGACTTGAAGTGACCCACGAGGGACAAATCAAGTAAAAGAATCCAAAATAAATATATTAGTTCATAAGTATGAATTATTTAAAATGGATTCTAATGAAACAATCACTTGCATGTTCACTAGATTTACTGACATTGTCAATGGCCTAAAAAGTCTTGGCAAAAATTATACTAACGGTGAGCTTGTCAGGAAGATTCTTCGTTGTCTACCAAGGTCATGGAAAGCCAAGGTAACGGCAATCCAAGAAGCCAAGGACTTAAACAAGCTGCCACTCGAGGAGCTACTTGGATCCCTCATGACGCATGAGCTAACAATGAAACAACACAATGAAGAAGAGTCCTCTCACAAGAAAAAGGTGATAGCACTAAAATCTGTTTCCACTAACAAAAATTTATCTTGCAGCAGTAGCAGTGAAGAGGAAGACAATGAGGGAGGTGATGATGAGGCTTTCCTTGTAAGAAAATTCCGTAGATTCATCAACCGGAAGAAGTCCTCTCATCAAAGGAGAGGCCTCTCAAGTTTCTATCACAAGGATAAAGGTAAGAAAAGGGAAAATGAGGGGATCGGATGTTATGAGTGTAAGAAGCCGGGGCACTTCAGAGCTGAGTGTCCTTTGCTGAAGAAGGGGAGCAAGTACAAGAAAAAGAAAGTCCTCGTCTCCACCCTATCGGACTCCGACACATCATCATCATCATCGGATGAGGAACAAGAAGAAAAGGCCAACCTATGTTTTATGGCTAACGACAATGAGGTAACATCCGGAACACATTTAGACTTTACTTTCGATGAATTATATGATGCCTTCAATGAATT
Organism: Phoenix dactylifera; assembly: GCF_009389715.1. Lineage (NCBI taxonomy): Eukaryota > Viridiplantae > Streptophyta > Magnoliopsida > Arecales > Arecaceae > Phoenix > Phoenix dactylifera. The sequence goes on from NW_024067913.1 coordinate 177,813, forward strand.
AATGGACGAGTATAAGACAATAAACCTTAAAAACAAAGAATTGAAACTAACTAACCAAACTCACCTCCGTAAGTATGATACATTAGTTAAGGATAAAGATGTTATTATTAAAGAAAATTCAGAACTTAAGATAAGCAACCAAATCTTAATTCAAAAGACTAATACCTTAATTAAAGATAACGAAAGGCTTACCAAAGAAATGTTAGAACTTAAAAACAATAAACAAATCTTAAAAGAGAGTCTCACAAAAGATCTAAATGGACTAAAAATAGAAAAACAAAAATTGACACAAGAACTTGAAAAGTACAAGCCTTTTGTAGAAAAATTTATATATAGCTCAGAAAAATTAGAAATGATACTTAATAGTCAACGAGCTGTGTTCAATAGAGCTGGTTTAGGGTATAAACCTAAAAATAAGCAAAAACTCCTTAGTAATTTCTTTGTTAAAGCAGGAAAAAGTAAATCTAAGAAAATAACATGTTTTTGCTGTGGAACATTAGGACATAAAGCAAATGTGTGTGATTATAGAAAAGAAAAAACTAAGAGAAAAATTAAAAGAGTTTGGATTCCAAAAGGAACCAACATTACTAACCATGAAGGACCCAAGAAAACTTGGGTACCTAAAATTGTATGATTTGCTTGTGTAGGAGTGTCTTGCAGTCAAGGTCGACAAAAATTGTTGGTACTTGGATAGTGGCTGCTCAAGACACATGACGGGTGACAAAGACCAATTCTTCACCCTTGAGCCTAAGAAGGGAGGTGCTGTGACTTTTGGAGACAATAACCAAGGTCACATCATTGGTATAGGTAAAGTACAAATCATCCCTTCAACCTTTATTGATAATGTTCGATATGTTGATGGTCTTAAGCATAATCTACTTAGCATTAGTCAATTGTGTGATAGAGGTTTTGATGTTTTGTTCAAACCATCCTTATGCATCATAACCAACTCAAATGACAATAGTTTAGTTTTTAAAGGAATAAGACGTGGGAATGTGTATGTAGTAGACCTTGAGGATCTTGCCAAACATAATCCATGTTTAGTTGTTAATGAAACTAAGGATAATGATGCTAGTTGGTTATGGCACCGTAAGTTAGGTCATGCAAGTATGGACACAATATCAAAACTAGTTAAAAGAGATTCCGTGATAGGTTTGCCAAACTAAAGTTTGAAAAGAATAAAATATGTGAAGCTTGTCAATATGGCAAACAATCAAGGAACCCCTTTAAATCCATAAATTGTGTCTCTACCTCTAGACCTCTAGAACTACTACACATGGATCTATTCGGACCAACTAGAACCACAAGTTTAGGAGGAAATAAATATGGTCTAGTTATTGTAGATGACTTTTCTAGATATACTTGGGTCATGTTCTTAGCTCATAAAGATCAAGCATTTTCAGTTTTAAAAAAATTTCATAAGGAAGTAACAAATGCTAGAGATACTTCAGTCATAGCTATTAGAAGTGACCATGGAACCAAATTTGAAAATCATTTATTTGATGAGTTTTGTAGTAAAAAGGGAATAACTCATAATTTTTCTGCACCTAGGACACCACAACAAAATGGAGTTGTAGAAAGGAAAAATAGAACCCTAGAGGAAATGGCTAGAACCATGCTATGTGAAAGTAACCTCCCTAAGTACTTTTGGGGAGAAGCCATTAATACCTCATGTCATATATTAAATAGAGTTTTATTGAGACCCATTATAAAGAAAACACCTTATGAACTTTGGAAAAATAGAAAACCAAAAGTAAACTATTTTCATGTCTTTGGATGTAGGTGTTTTGTTCATAATAATGGGAAAGACAATCTAGGTAAATTTGACTCTAAATCTGATGAAGGTATATTTTTGGGGTATTCTACAACTAGTAAAGCCTATAGAGTTTTTAATAAAAGAACCCTAGTTATAGAAGAATCTATACATGTTGTTTTTGATGATTCTAGTGATATCTCTTCGAGCAAGAGAGTTGATCTTGATAATGATGCTGAAATTATCGAAGAAAAGATTGATGAGATGACATTACAAGATGATGAACAAAAATTAATTGGAAATGCATCATCAAGCCAAGAGGCTGTTGTGGATCATGGGCTAACTAAGGCTTGGAGGTATGCTCATGGGCATCCTAAGAAATTAATTTTAGATGATCCATCTCAACCTGTTAGGACTAGAGCATCTCTTAGGAACTTAAATAACCATCTAGCTTTTGTCTCACATTTTGAACCCAAACACATAGAAGAAGCTGAAAAAGATGTAAATTGGATAAATGCAATGCAAGAAGAACTAAACCAATTTACTAGAAATAAGGTATGGAACCTAGTTGAACGACCCTCTGAATATTCAATCATAGGTACCAAATGGATATATAAAAATAAACTTGATGAAAATAGAATTGTAATTAGGAATAAGGCTAGACTAGTAGCAAAGGGCTATAATCAAGAAGAAGGTATAGATTTTGATGAAACCTTTGCTCCTGTAGCTAGACTTGAGGCAATTAGATTATTACTAGCATTCGCATGCTCTAAGGATTTCAAATTATTTCAAATGGATGTAAAAAGTGCATTTTTGAATGGGTATATTAATGAGGAGGTGTATGTAGAACAACCTCCTGGTTTTGAAAATCATCAATACCCTAATCATGTGTACAAATTGAACAAAGCACTTTATGGTTTGAAACAAGCACCTAGAGCATGGTATGAAAGACTTAGCAAATTTCTACTAGATCATGAGTTCTCTAGGGGAAACGTAGATACAACACTGTTTTTAAAGAGGAAAAACAAAGAAATGTTAGTAGTGCAGATTTATGTTGATGATATTATTTTCGGTGCTACTAACAATCGCCTCTGCGAAGAATTTGCTGACTTGATGCAGAGTGAGTTTGAAATGAGCATGATGGGAGAGCTGAACTATTTCCTCGGGCTTCAAATCAAATAATCTGAAGAAGGAATCTTCATCAATCAAGCTAAATACATCAAGGAGATGCTTAAGAAATTTGATATGGAGGGAAACAAGTCAATCAGCACACCCATGAGCTCATCATGCAAACTAGACCAAAATGAATCAGGTAAATCTGTAGATCAAAAGATGTATAGAGGTATGATAGGATCCTTATTATATCTCACTGCAAGTAGACCTGATATCATGTTTAGTGTATGCATGTGTGCTAGATATCAGTCTAATCCTAAGGAATCTCATCTAATTGCAGTCAAGAGAATCTTTAAATATCTAATAGGAACAAAAAATATAGGTTTATGGTATTCTAAAGAATCTAGCCTGAACTTAATAGGATACACAGATTCAGACTTTGCTGGTTGTCAACTTGATAGAAAAAGCACCAGCGGGTCATGTCAATTCTTAGGAGAAAATTTAATCTCATGGTTTAGCAAGAAACAAAACTCGGTTGCATTATCTACTGCTGAAGCTGAATATGTTGCTGCCGGGAGTTGTTGTGCTCAAATCATGTGGATTAAACAACAACTTGAAGACTATGGCATTAAACAAGATAAAATTTTCATTAATTATGATAATACAAGTGCCATTAATCTAACTAAAAATCCAATTCAGCACTCAAGAACTAAACATATTGAGATAAGACATCACTTCATAAGAGATCATGTACTGAATGGTGATGTGACACTTCAATTTGTTTGCACTGATGATCAATTAGCTGATATCTTCACAAAACCCTTGAGTGAAGAGAGATTTAGTGTGCTTAGGAGAGGATTAGGAGTGATTGATCCATCCTAGTGATGTTCTCTTCTGGTTCATTGATTTTGATGATTAGGTTGTGTTAAATATAGAGTCTCTCATCTATGATTATCAAATCAGATCATAAACTTAGTGATTATCCCTTATTTGGCACGAAAATAGCATGATTTTTAGGTGTGTGCCAGAGTTCGAGTCGACTCGGATACGTTTCAGAGTCGGCTCATGAGGTGGAGTCGACTCGCACACAGATAGGAGTCGACTCGAGGTCGATGGAAGTATAAGGGGAGTCGACTCGCGCATATTTTGGAGTCGACTCGAGGTCGAGTCGACTCGCGACTTACTGGAGTCGACTCGCGGTCGGGATCCGAGGTTTTAACCCTAATCCAAGCGTTTAATCAACACTTCTATTCACTGCCTCCACTGTTCACAAAACCCTAGAGCCGTCTCCGACATCGTCTCCGACCTCCGTTAGGATTTTTTCGTCGAGGTTCTTTCGTCCATTAGGGTTTTACCCCATCCCTAGGTCAAACATGCCCCGTAAGATGGTTGTCCCAAGCTGGAAGAGGCCCCAACCCGCGAGCGGCGCCGAGCGACGGTCCAAGGCTCGGAACGATCCCGTGAGGCCACAACCTCCGGTTCGTTCCCCGCCGAGGCCGGTTTCCTCGCGCCCGTGCGCCGGGAAAGCGGTCTCCACCAGGAGATATGTCAACTTCGACTATCTCTCCCGGGAAGGCTTCACAATAGGGGATAGATTGAGGGCCCAAGGACTCGAGTTCTTTTGCTCCCTAGATCTCCCCACATTGTTGGGAACCCGCCCATGCCGCTGATATTTCAAAAAATTCAGATGGCAGCGGAATCGGCATAAGCGGGATCGACGTTCATCGCATGAATGTTGTTTCATGAATCGTTCGTAGTTAGATAAGAATTAAAACTTTTTAAACCTTTAGGAAGATCAGATCTTCACCTTGTGCGGGTAGATGATCACCGCAAACTGAAGTTCGTGGTCTAGGATGAAGGTTTGCTTGAAGCCGTTCAAGTGTCCGGCCTCTACGGGTATCCACACGAAGCAGTGATCCGATCAAAGCTCTCTTGTCTTCCCGGGGTGCTAGCTCCCTTGCAAAGACTTCTTTTGATGGCTGATTTTCTCTCTTTCAATCAACCCTTGATTGTGCTTGAGAGGAGGAAGAAGAAGGATGAAGAAGAGGAAGAAGAAGAATCCCCACGCAGCCTTCTTTCTTTTCCCTGCGTTGGAAGGAAGAAGGGAGGAAGAGGATGCCGCCAACACCTTTGGCTTTTATCTTCCTTGCTTGCGGCTGAACCAAGAGGAGAGGAGAGGGAGGCGTACGGCAAGGAGGAAGAGGACTTCTTCTATGCCCTAGGTGCCGCCCACAAGTCCCTTTTTATAGACATGTGGAGCTCCTAACATTTAGGAGTTCTTGATGTCTTTCCTAAGAGGGGGCGCCGTCTCTTCTCCCTTCTCCATGTGGAAAGGGGAGGGGCTTATCCCCTTCCTCATGGTAAACCCTAATCCATATTAGGTAGGGATTGGAATGCCCTAATGTGGTCAAGCCCTAATCCAATTAGGCTTAGCCCAAGGGTGAACCAATTTGGATCCAATCTAGGTAAGTCCTAATCCAATTAGAACTTAAATCAATTTTGACTCAATTGAACTCTTCAATCCTAATCCAATTAGGAGTCTTATTGATTCATTAGATTAATAATTAATTGTGACTTAAAAAACCCTAATCCAAATTAGGACATATATAATTTTAGTCCTAATCCAATTAGGACTCTATTTGAATCCGAAGTCCTAATCCGATTAGGACTCTAGGAATCCTACTCCAAGTAGGAATCCAATTTTGATTCAAAACTCCTAATCTCATTAGGATTGCAGGAATTTTATTCCAAGTAGGAATCCCAGTCCTACTCCAACTAGGATTCCCAGTCCTAATCTAATTAGGACTCTAGGAATCCTACTCCAAGTAGGACTCTTGTTTCAAGTCCAATTAATTAATTTTCTTTGTTCCTTCTTCAACTGAATATCAATCGAATTGATTACTTGTGATTCATAATCACTTTTCAACCATCGGATCGGTCAATACTTCTAGTGTGTGTGACCCCATAGGTTCTACTCTGACTGGTAGTGAGATATATTGTGATCTCTATCACTATATCATTGAAAACTCCTTTCAATGGGTTGGAACGATTCCAACTCAACTCATTAGGGTTTATCGATCATCGAGATAATCCCTGTGAGTCCCACCATCCACCAGTGACACCTAGCAGCATGTAGTGGCTACCCAGTAGAATAGAAAGATGAACCTCTAGGTGCAGTTACCATGTGATACAGTCCTACTATCGTGGATCCCTACAGGACGGAGGTCATGGACAACTCGTCAAACCCCATCGTCTGTCATATGTCAAAATTTATTCGACTCGAGTTCGGTAGTGGAAAACTCTTTCTTCACTTTATATTACTGCCCTGGCCAAGGTCTTAGAACTCAGTCTAACAAATCACATAGGATCACTCCTCTTCTATCAAGGTCGATAGATTCCTTGTAGGTGCATACCCTACTCCTACAGTGAACCTACTGCAGCCAATCTACACTGCATGGACCCATATGGCTAGAGACCATGTATGTGTACAGTCAAACTACAATAACCTCACTGTGAGTAGCCGAAGCACCGCAGGTCAAAGGACCAGTCACACTACTGCAACATCAAGCAAGTCACTGACGAGTGGATAGACATCCAAGTGACTTCTTGTCTTGGTCACGCTCAGTACCCTTGTTCTCTAACAAGCACCTGCACTATCACTTCAGTGTCCCTACACTATGGACTCAAGTCTCGTCCATGAGTAAAGAAAGTGATCTGTGCACTGATCGGATCGATCACCGTCCTCGTGATGATCCATTGATCAGGAGCATTTAGAAATTAATCACCAATGATACATGGCTCAAATTCTCAACTCTTGAGAATATGTATCATCATCTTATTAATTTTTTGGACGATTCATAGACACATAAATAATATGAATGAAAAGATGCCTTTTATTTATTCAATAATAAATAGTCAAGTATAACATTATGTCCCTAGTATTAACAATGTGTCAGCCAGATTGGCTTCTAGGGCATACATCTAATAATCTCCCACTTGCACTAAAGCCAATCAGTCATATATCTAAGCCCCATCTTCTCAAGGTGGGCTTTAGTCTTTTGCTGACTTAGCTGCTTAGTGAACGGATCTGCCACGTTATCCGCGGAGTCTACTCTCTACACCTCTACATATTTATTCTCAACATAGTCGCGTATGAGATGGAAGCGCCGTTCTATGTGCTTGGACTTCTGATGAGACCTTGGCTCCTTAGCAAGGGCTATGGCGCCATTATTATTGCAGTAGAGTGTTATGGCATCTGATGTCATCACGTCCAACTCTGCAATGAATTTTTGAACCAGAAGCCTTCCTTAGCAGCTTCAGAGGCGGCGATGTATTCAGCTTCCATAGTAGAATCAGCAATGATCGGTTGTTTAGAACTCTTCCAATTCACCGTACCACCATTGCACAAGAACACATATCCAGATGTTGACTTCCTATCATCGACATCAGTCATGAAGTCTGAATCTGTGTATCCTTCTACCTTTAACTCTGATGATCCTCCAAAAACCAAGAATAAATCTTTAGTTCTTCTCAAGTACTTAAGAATATTCTTCACAGCTGTCCAGTGTTCTTCACCTGGATTCGACTGATATCTGCTTGTGACACTCACAGCAAGAGCTATATCAGGTCGTGTACATAGCATGGCATACATGAGGCTTCCTATTGCCGATGCATAGGGAATCTTGCTCATGCGTTGAATCTCTTCAGATGTGTTGGCGCACATCTTCTTGGAGAGATGAATTCCATGCCTAAGGGGTAAGAGACCCCTCTTGGAGTTTTCCATGCTGAACCTCTTCAGCACCTCCTCTATGTACATCTTCTGTGAAAGGCCAAGCATCCTTTTAGATCTATCTCTATAGACCTTTATTCCCAAAATATAGGATGCTTCCCCAAGGTCTTTCATGGAGAATTCTTTTGACAACCAGACCTTGACCGAGGTTAGCATGGGAATATCATTCCCTATCAGTAGGATGTCGTCCACGTACAGTACGAGAAATACGACAGCGCTCCCACTAACCTTTTTGTAAACACACGGTTCCTCTTCGTTTTTGATGAAATCAAACGTTTTGATTGCGTCATCGAAACGAGTGTTCCAACCCCGAGACGCTTGCTTTAGTCCATAGATGGACCTTTGCAGCTTGCAGACCTTGTGATCTCCATCACTGGAAGTGAAACCCAAAGGCTGTTCCATATAGATATCTTCATCAAGATATCCATTCAGGAAAGCAGTTTTCACATCCATCTGCCAGATTTCATAATCATGAAATGCTGCAATGACAAGCAATGTTCGGATGGATTTTAGCATGGCTACAGGTGAAAAGGTCTCCTGATAGTCAATGCCTTCGCGTTGACTATACCCTTTCGCCACAAGCCTTGCCTTATAGGTCTCTACCTCTCCATCCGAACCTATCTTCCTTTTGTAGATCCATTTGCATCCAATAGGTACAATACCTTCTGGTGAGTCTACTAAGGTCCAGACTTGGTTGGAATGCATGGAGTCTAACTCTGACTTCATAGCTTCCAACCATTTCTCGGAATCGATATCAGATATCGCCTCGTTGTAGGTTTTGGGATCCTGTATGTGATCCCTATCTCCCACTAGGAACATTTCCTCGGTATCCTCTTCTATTATACCTAAGTATCTATCGGGAGGATGGGAGACCCTACTAGATCTACGAGGTGGTCGAGGGACATCGTGTACTGGCTCTGTATGAATGGGTTCGATAGGATCCATGACTCGTTGCTTTTCAGAGACTTTTTCTTCAAGCTCAAATTTCCTCCCACTGCATCTATCAAGGATAAACTATTTTCATGAAGATAGCATGGCGTCTCACAAACACTTTGTGATCCTTTGGGATGGAAAAATCGTATCCTAATAACTCTTTCAGGATATCCTATAAAACGAGCACTTATGGTCCTAGCCTCTAGTTTGTCCGCCTGTAGTCTCTTGACGTGGGCCGGACATCCCCAAATCTTGAGATGACCAAGACTTGGTTTCTTACCATGTCATATCTCATATGGTGCGGTAGGAATGGACTTTAGAGGAAACTCTATTCAACAAGTAAATAGCTGAAAATAGGGCATCTATCTAAGGAAACAAGGGTAAATCAGTGAAGCTCATCATGGACTGGACCATATCAATAGAATCCGATTCCTCCTCTCTAACACTCCATTGAGCTGAGGTGTACCAGGAGGAGTCCATTATGAAACTATACCATTCTCCTTGAGATAATCACGGAACTCTCCATTAAGATATTCACTTCCTCGATCTGATCGAAGAACCTTAATGAGTTTTTGTGCTTATTTTTCTACTTCATATCTAAGCTTTTTGAACCTTTCAAAAGTTTCATATTTGTGTCTCACACACATATCCATACCGTGAGTAATCATCGGTAAAATGAAGTAAAAAATTACAACCCCTAGCCTGCACATCGAATGGGCCACACACATCAGTGTGTACTAGGATAAGTATTTCAGTGGACCTCCCTGTGTCCTACAAAGGATAATTTGGCCATCTTTCCTTGAAGGCAGAATTCACAAATCAAATATGACTCGAAAGTCAATGAGCCCAAAAACTCATGTTTCTCCAATTTGTTTATTCTGTCTTCTCCTATATGGCCAAGCCTGAGTTGCCTTAAATACTTTAGATTTATCTCATTTTTGGATCTATTAGATCCTATGGTATTCACTGTTTGCTCAGATATATTCACAGATACATCCATATGAATGTGATAGAGACTGTCAATCTTAAAACCATGTTGAATCAATTTAATTTTTCAAATAAATAAAAATCTTTCTGTGCTAAATAAAATACAAATTTCTGCTAGCAATAGGTAACAGTCCCTAAGTATCCTGAGCATATCTGACATACCTTCTGAAGGTCTGTCACCCTTCATGTTCTTTATGCTTCCCATGTATGTAGGACAGTTCCTCTTCCAATGGCCGTCTTTGATGCAATGGAAACACTTTTCCTTGCAATTGGCCTTTTCCTTGGAACTTCCTTACTTGGTGTTTTCTTAGTCTTCTGCTTATTCGCAGGCTTCTTCTTCTTCCAAATAGACTTTCTCTTGAAAGTAGAAACCAACTTGACAGCGAAAACGATGCCCCTTGAACTTCTTCAAGGTCCCTAAGTTAGTTACCAATTTATTTAACAATTTTATTTTAGTGCATACAACCTTGTTCATATGGTAGTTTACTATAAACTATTCATATGAAGCTGGAAGGGATTGCGGGATCAAATCCGTTTGCAATTCCTTGTGCATGGTCATGCCAAGCTTCTTAAGCTTTTCTAAGTCCTTTATCATGGTCAAACCATGATCATGGACAGACTGCCCATCGTGCATCTTGGCTTTGAAGAGCCTCTTGGACACTTCAAACCGAGCTGCGTGACTCTGATCACCATACAACTCTTGCAGGTGATTTAATATGTCCCTAGCAGTCTTCATGTTCTCATGCTGGCATTGTAATGCATTGGACATGGATGCCATTGTGCAGCACCTAGCTTTATTGTCATTGTTCGTCCACTTAATAAGCGTCTTACGCTGATCAGTGATCGGACGGATTGGTAACATGGGGATTCCATGGTCTAGCATATACCCGAATTTCTCACAATTTAAAACTATTTTTGAAATTTGCTGAGCCAATCTTTATAATTGGGTTTGGTCAAACGGTTGTTCTATAGGATATTAGTTTAAGAGTCTAGAAGCTGACTTTATAATCCTCAGAGAGTAAAAATTCTAGTTAGACTTTTGTACTTGATCCTAATCTGTTCTAAGGTCTTTTAGAACAAATGTAACTCCCACTATTTTCTCGAATCCCTCACACTCCCCTGGTAGGGAAACGGAAATTCCACACGACTAGGGTTTCTAGTGGGTACTGCGGTCCCACCAATTTACATGCCACCTCACCTAACAGTTATTGGTGACACATAGATTGATGAATGTACAACTCTTGTACAATGCTTCTCAAGTATGTTGCAGTGTAACTTGGTCTCTAAGCCATGAAAACCTCACCTAACAGTTATTGGTCCCATTTCTTAGTTAAGTCAGACCCACCGTATAACCGTAGGAATAAAGTCGTCATTGGGTCCTCACCTAACAGTTATTGGTGCCCAACCCCACCTTTACCCTATAACATCTCATGTCTATAGAGAGGTCCAGCCCCCCGATGCAACTTGACCACTGTGTCCAGCCGAGACAAATCAACATCAGAAAGACCTTAGCAGCTCTACTACAGTGGAAGACCTATTGACTTAATATTAGTTAATCAGGTCTTAGTGTTTGCAACTTGAGCCCTTCATAAGAGGTAATCGAACAATTGGCCAGGTAAGCAGGTGGGAGGCTCCCCTTACTCAGAGAGTAAGGTCCTAATTAAGTAACCACCTTTCATGCTTTTCTAGACACCAATTAGATCAATTAATCTAATATGACTTGCTCATGTCGGTTCACTCTCGACTTGATTGAGGAGATTTTGATTTAGGTCTCAATTGGGTTTGCTACATCACATGTAAACCTATCTACCCGACTCACATTCACATCACATGCAAACGGCACATTGCAGGCAGTTATAATCGCAGCAATAATTAAAGCTAAACTTTAAATAGGTGATGATCATGGATTCTAGTTAGGTCGTGTTACAAACACATGCACGTCAATCGATCAACTGGTCTTCAATTCTTGAATTGGTTCCAAGCCTCCTTGATCCGATCCTTGATCAACTCTTGATCCAATCGCCATCAACCACTTAGACCCCTGTTCATCTCATGCCTTGTCTTCAACTTGATCGTTGACGTACATCACATCACTGAAATACAACCAGATGTAAAATAAAAATAAAAATAAATTACATCTCCTTTTAGGAGGCACGCAGGCCTCTCAAAACATCAAATAAGATGCATACAAGCATCTGAAAAATTACATGACATTGCAAATCACATCGCAGGTCATTACATTTGATACCAAAAGGGTTTGAATCCTATGATCATCACCATATGCAATAATTATAATTTTCAGATCTGAAAACTAACTGATTATATCATGACATAGGTTGCTGATCATGCTAATCATGATTCTAAACTTTGTAATCTTATTAACAACGTAATTAGAATCATCATTTTATCACATAAAAATCAGCATGCAAAAATCAGCACCCCTGAAAAATCTGCATGCAGAAATTTTCAGTATGCATGATCATTTAATTTTCAGATCTAATAAGCCTTTGATAATTAATTCTTACCTTAATCTATGAAGCCTAGGCTCTGATACCACTGTTGGGAACCCACCCATGCCGCTGATATTTCAAAAAATTCAGATGGCAGCGGAATCGGCATAAGCGGGATCGACGTTCATCGCATGAACGTTGTTTCATGAATCGTTCGTAGTTAGATAAGAATTAAAACTTTTTAAACCTTTAGGAAGATCAGATCTTCACCTTGTGCGGGTAGATGATCACCGCAAACTGAAGTTCGTGGTCTAGGATGAAGGTTTGCTTGAAGCCGTTCAAGTGTCCGGCCTCTACGGGTATCCACACGAAGCAGTGATCCGATCAAAGCTCTCTTGTCTTCCCGGGGTGCTAGCTCCCTTGCAAAGACTTCTTTTGATGGCTGATTTCCTCTCTTTCAATCAACCCTTGATTGTGCTTGAGAGGAGGAAGAAGAAGGATGAAGAAGAGGAAGAAGAAGAATCCCCACGCAGCCTTCTTTCTTTTCCCTGCGTTGGAAGGAAGAAGGGAGGAAGAGGATGCCGCCAACACCTTTGGCTTTTATCTTCCTTGCTTGCGGCTGAACCAAGAGGAGAGGAGAGGGAGGCATACGGCAAGGAGGAAGAGGACTTCTTCTATGCCCTAGGTGCCGCCCACAAGTCCCTTTTTATAGACATGTGGAGCTCCTAACATTTAGGAGTTCTTGATGTCTTTCCTAAGAGGGGGCGCCGTCTCTTCTCCCTTCTCCACGTGGAAAGGGGAGGGGCTTATCCCCTTCCTCATGGTAAACCCTAATCCATATTAGGTAGGGATTGGAATGCCCTAATGTGGTCAAGCCCTAATCCAATTAGGCTTAGCCCAAGGGTGAACCAATTTGGATCCAATCTAGGTAAGTCCTAATCCAATTAGAACTTAAATCAATTTTGACTCAATTGAACTCTTCAATCCTAATCCAATTAGGAGTCTTATTGATTCATTAGATTAATAATTAATTGTGACTTAAGAAACCCTAATCCAAATTAGGACATATATAATTTTAGTCCTAATTCAATTAGGACTCTATTTGAATCCGAAGTCCTAATCCGATTAGGACTCTAGGAATCCTACTCCAAGTAGGAATCCAATTTTGATTCAAAACTCCTAATCTCATTAGGATTGCAGGAATCCTATTCCAAGTAGGAATCCAGTCCTACTCCAACTAGGATTCCCAGTCCTAATCCAATTAGGACTCTAGGAATCCTACTCGAAGTAGGACTCTTGTTTCAAGTCCAATTAATTAATTCCCTTTGTTCCTTCTTCAACTGAATATCAATCGAATTGATTACTTGTGATTCATAATCACTTTTCAACCATCGGATCGGTCAATACTTCTAGTGTGTGTGACCCCATAGGTTCTACTCTGACTGGTAGTGAGATATATTGTGATCTCTATCACTATTTCATTGAAAACTCCTTTCAATGGGTTGGAACGATTCCAACTCAACTCATTAGGGTTTATCGATCATCGAGATAATCCCTGTGAGTCCCACCATCCACCAGTGACACCTAACAGCATGTAGTGGCTACCCAGTAGAATAGAAAGATGAACCTCTAGGTGCAGTTACCATGTGATACAGTCCTACTATCGTGGATCCCTACAGGACGGAGGTCATGGACAACTCGTCAAACCCCATCGTCTGTCATATGTCGAAATTTATTCGACTCGAGTTCGATAGTGAAAAACTCTTTCTCCACTTTATATTACTGCCCTGGCCAAGGTCTTAGAACTCAGTCTAATAAATCACATAGGATCACTCCTCTTCTATCAAGATCGATAGATTCCTTGTAGGTGCATACCCTACTCCTACAGTGAACCTACTGCAGCCAATCTACACTGCATGGACCCATATGGCTAGAGACCATGTATGTGTGCAGTCAAACTACAATAACCTCACTGTGAGTAGCCGAAGCACCGCAGGTCAAAGGACCAGTCACACTACTGCAACATCAAGCAAGTCACTGACGAGTGGATAGACATCCAAGTGACTTTTTGTCATGGTCACGCTCAGTACCCTTGTTCTCTAACAAGCACCTGCACTATCACTTCAGTGTCCCTACACTATGGACTCAAGTCTCGTCCATGAGTAAAGAAAGGGATCTGTGCACTGATCGGATCGATCACCATCCTCGTGATGATCCATTGATCAGGAGCATTTAGAAATTAATCACCAATGATACATGGCTCAAATTCTCAACTCTTGAGAATATGTATCATCATCTTATTAATTTCTTGGACGATTCATAGACACATAAATAATATGAATGAAAAGATGCCTTTTATTTATTCAATAATAAATAGTCAAGTACAAAATTATGTCCCTAGAATTAACAATGTGTCAGCCAGATTGGCTTCTAGGGCATACATCTAACACACATACCCAGGGCTAGTTAGGGAGTTCTATGGGACAGTGTCCAGGGGGAATGGTGGAATACAGGGAACCGTAGCGGGTGTCCCTTTATTCATTTCAGAGGATTTTATAGCGCAGATCCTACATCTTCCCCAAGTAGGGGTATCCCCTACTCACCCGGCCGATAGGACTAAGGCCCTTACGGCCATATTAGGGAGTCCACCCCAGTCCCCACTAGATGAGGTGTCCGCTAGTTCACTGTCAGTTGAAATGCGGCTCCTCTTGAGTATCATTTCTAGGACCCTTTTCTCAAGACAGGCCGTTTTGATTTTGTATCTGAGAGGGACCTAGCCCTTATGTTCTACATCCTTCAGGATACTCCAATTAACTTCCCAAAACTCATTTACAAATACCTATGTGAGCCACTAGACAGACCTAGGCTCACCCTTCCGTATGGGATGATGTATACCCTGATCTTTAGGGAGTCCGAGATCCCCATTCCTGAGGGGGAACCCTCTCGCGCACTGCGATGGACAGATCGCATGGGTGAGGGAACCCTTCACAGGATGGGATTTCATAAGGTAGAGGGAACCTGGGTCAGGAAACCATCCTCCTCCACACCTACTACTAGACACTCCCCCAGTTCTAATCCTGATTCTGACCTTTCCACCTATCCCTCCACCTCAGCACCATCTACTTCTGCCGGACCCTCCTCTTCAGCACCACCCACTCAGCCATTAGAGGTCCGGCTCTCTTCTGAGCAGCTCCGGGAGCTGCGGCAGGAGATCGTGCGGGATCTTCGGGACGACCTACTGAGGGAGCTCCGAGGTCCTCTTCTGCATTGGTTCCCTCACTGTCAGCCGTAACCGAGATGACGGCTCATCTGAGGAAGGAGATCTACAATGTCAGAAGCCTCATACAAGCCCAATTCTCCAATATGAGCGATGTCACAAGCAACACAAGAAAGATGCGAGATAACATCCGACACGACATGGGCAGCCTGAGTCAGGGGGCCGAGCGTCTGGCGAATGTGTTGATCTCGAAGTTGGACACCCTCCAGGAGAGTCTGACTGAGCTTTCCTCGATGCACAGTAGGGCCACCTCGGCGATCATCACACAGCTAGGGAACGTCACTGATGGGGTCAGTCTACTCATGGAACAATCAAGACTGACCAAGGGAGCCACATCCTCCTCGAGGAAGCCCTAGCTTATTTTATTTTTTTTTGACATGTATTTACTGCTTTACTCTTTGTATTCACAAATGTACCTACACATACATCAATACAATGAGTAGACAATTTTCTTCAATATTGTGCAAATTTCATCTCTAATTGCTTGTGTGATGTGATTTCTTCCTTTTTGATACGATGACTAAAAGGGGGAGAAATATATTTAATAGATATGTTAAAGGAATCAATGAAAATCAATAAAAAGAAAACTTTTAAAACACACAATAATTTGTTCTTAGTGGATTCAATACCTCGAAGCTCATTATCTCTCTGTTGGGGCTCCTAATGGAGTAATCTCCAGAATCTATTCAAGAGATATTCGGAGATTAGTTGAATCATACTCAAGAACAAATTGGCAGATTTTCCCTCTAAAAACCAAAAATTTAAATTCAAAAGCTTTCATACACTAAAAGAAATTTTAGAGAATCAAAACAAAGTTGAATGCATGTGTTGAGGGAGAGAATCTGAATTTTTAAGAAAGCAAAATCATTAAATATATATAAGCCAAACAATTGATTGCATGACATGAAGGCTTATATAATTCCAAATGAAAGGGAAAGCTTTAACTTCAAAATTTATTGTTTCACACCTTTCAAGTTTGGATAAATTAAATAACCAGACACTTAAATTCATTTTAAAATTTTATTATAAATCTCCTTGTTTGTTGAGCAATTCACTTTACATATACTCAATGTTTTGTCATCATCAAAAAGGGAGAGATTGTGGAGTGATTGATTATAACCCTATTTGATTTTGATGAGCTCAAAACATTTGAGTATATCTTATGTTTACTAATGAATTCAATTTAGTGTTTCAGTGAAATTCTCTTAAATTTATGGTTAAGTGTCTCTAGATTTGGTTCAAGACATTTTGGATAAGTTAAGAAGTCAATATGAACCAAAGTCTGAGACTCGAGTCGACTCCGGAATATTACGAGTCGACTCCAAGCGTATCAGAAGCACTGGCACAGGCTCGAGTCGACTCCGGAACATTACGAGTCGACTCCGACTGAGAACAGACAGACGAACAGAAAGACCCAACTCAAAACCTGTCAGCGAGTCGACTCCTGAAGAGCGCGAGTCGACTCCGATGCTTGCCGAGTCGACTCCAGAATAGTATGAGTCGACTCCAGGGAGTTACAGACAGAAAGACAGAGAAGTTATTTTAGACCCTGAGAGCCGAGCCGACTCCTGAGGAACGCGAGTCGACTCCGATGGTTGGCAGGTCGACTCCAAAGAAAGCGAGAGTCGACTCCCAGTGTAATACAAGGCAAAAGTCAGAGAGCAACTTTCGGACACTGAGAGCCGAGTCGACTCCCGCAAAGCCCGAGTCGACTCCGAGACAGTGCGACCCCAAAAAAGATAGAAGACAGTATTATCGTCTCTGAGAGGCAAGTCGATTCCAAGATAGTTCGAGTCGACTCCAAGGCAGCGCTACCCCAAAAAGACAGAAGACTGTTTTTCGGATACTGAGAGCCGAGTCGACTCCGAAACAGTCCGAGTCGACTCCAGGACGGCACGAGTCAAAAGACAGAAGATCGGGAGTTTGGACTCTGAGCGCCGAGTCGACTCCCAGAATTTTCGAGTCGACTCGAGTGAGCAAAGTTGAAGAATACATCTATGGATTCCTTGGAATGAGTCGACTCCAAAAGTGCCAGGTCAGCTCCAGACTTTGGGGAGTCGACTCCGGGTTAAGTCGAGTCGACTCCCAGTCGAGAAGAGCACTTTAATTCAAATCCGGAACAGTTGCCGAGCCGACTCCAGAAAAGCATGAGTCGACTCCTGCTGCAGCTGAGTCGACTCCAGATCGCGCGAGTCGACTCCGATCCCAATGAAAACATTGTCAGGATGTGCAGAATGTGCAGAACGGCTAGAAGATTGTGTCTAACGGCTAGTTTCCGTGGAGAATGGCTTAAATAGCCACAGAGAACTGTAGCAAAGAGAAGAAGCGACATTCCTTTCAAAGAAAACACAAAAACTTCATCTGCCAAAGGGATCTGAACCGAAAAGAAGGAAGAGGGCCATTAACTCCATTCAACCAACTCTTCCCAGCATTAAAGAAGTCTCCTTCAGTCTTCAAGTCTTCAAGACATTCAAGAGGAGACCCAGAGTTCGAGAAGCCCTCCTCTACATCGTCATAAACTTGTTTGAGGGCTCTTAACTTCTCTATTATTTAAATTGCTGAATATCTGCTTTCTTAGAAGCTGTATTTTTTCTCTTTGTTCTTTCTATCCATTTGGTCCTTACTTGATTCAATCAGGGGATTGAATCAAGGGTGTAAAGGTTTGTTGGTGAGCCTAGGTTGAAACCAACGTGTAAGGGTTTGATTGTGATCCCGGAAAAACAATCGGGTGGTTCTAGTTGGTGAGCCTGGGAAAACCGACCGAGTTCATTGTGATCTCGTAAAACAACAAGTTAGGTTGTGAGCTTGTAAAACAACCGGCTGTAATCCGAGGGGTTATAGTGAATTCCCAAGTGAGGCTTGGGGAGTGGACGTAGGAGCAAGGGTTAGCTCCGAACCGCTATAAAATCATTGTGTTTGTGATTGCCTTTGTGTCTCTTACCCTCATTTCATTCACTGCACATAGCATCTAATTAATCTACTCGCAAAAAATATTAATTAGTATTTCACAAACCATTTAATTGTAATAATTATTTTAAAACCCAATTCACCCCCCCCCCCCCCCCACTTGGGTTGTCTATCTGGGCAACAATTAGGATTTACGTGAATCAAATAGGGAGACTAATTGGGTCCTACTTAGATTAGGATTCAATGAACCAAGGGCCATATAAATCCTAATTTGATTAGGATTAGAAGAGAGGGGCAAGAGCCCCTCCTTTCCTTGGATGCTCCCGGGATCTGCGTCCCGAATGGCCGGGACGCGCGATCCGGATGGCCGGAACTTGCGTCCCGAGTGTTCGGGACGCGAGACCCGGTTTGGCTGAAGTATGGTGAGTCCACTTCTAGGGCTTCAAAGAAAAAAGAATAAAAAGGGGGGCAGCCCCCCTTGGGATTATTTTGTGGTGGTTCCTTTTAGGCGTGCGGCCTCCATCTCTCCCTCTCTTCCTTCTTCCATCCGCAAGGCAAAAGAGGGGCAGCAAGCATGGAGTCTTCTTCCTCCTCTTGGTCAGCTACATGGAAGAAAATAAAGAGAGGAAGGTGTTCCTTTCTTCCCTCCTTCATTCATGGTAAAGGAAAGGCAAGAAAGTGTTTCTTCCTTCTCCTTCTTCCTTCTCTTGGAAGCAATCAAGAGTTGATTTTTTAGAGGAGTTCTAGCCATCAAAAGGGATCTCTGCAAGAGAGCTAGTACCCTGGTGAGATCGCAACCTCGATCAATCCATATCTTTGTGTGGATACCCGTAGAGGCTGGACACTTGTGCGGCTTCAAGCGAACCTGATTTCTACGATCATTAAATAGCGGTGAAGATCTACCCACTCAAAGGTAAAGATTTGATCTTTATAATTTTTAATTGTAGACCTAAAAATTAATTAAGCAATTAATTTTAATCTGTCCTTTAAGATTTCATAATCTTCTGAGTTAGAGAACTGAAGAAAATTTTTGAAATCTACGTTCCCTAGGACGTTCATGCGATGAACGATCCCGCGCGTATATTTCTGCTGCAATTGTCGCAACGCGTGCGGAGGTAATCCAACAATTCTGAGTCGGTCGGCGGTGGAGAAGAGCTGAGATCGGTGAAAGGGGCTGAGGAGGGGGTCAGTTTGTTAGGGAATCAACCCTACGAATGCGGAATATAAAGGATAGTGGGAGAAATGAATAACACGGCAAAAAACAATAGCAAAACGCACAAGACACTCAAGTTTATGTGGTTCGGAGTCTCTTGTTCCTACGTCCACAGCCGCACAGATCAATAATTCACTATATGATCAAAGAAAGTTACAGAGATTCAAGAGAAGAGAAACAAACTCTCTTTCTCACAGCAAACAATCTCTCTCAAGACGGCAACACGTCGTCTTCCTGATGCACACAAAGGATCTACTTTTTGGAACCTCTCGTTGATGAGTTCTAGGTTTTCTCTAGGTTGCAACCACGCCTCTCGTGTCCCTTAAGAAGTCTATATATACCTCCCAATCTCTTACTTTGATTAGGGCTCAAAAAACCTTGGCTTGGACCCGGTTCATAACTCAGCCTCGCGTGAAAACCGTGCTCGAGTCGACTCCCGCAATACTGCGAGTCGACTCGGCAACAGTCCACAGAAAAATGCCTCTCTGTCTGCCTGTGGGAGTCGACTCCTAGAATTCTCGAGTCGACTCCAACACTGGGGAGTCGACTCCAGGTCTGCTGGAGTCAACTCCAAAAACTGTGCCAAGACTACCTGCATGCCAGAGTCGACTCCAAGTCTGCTGGAGTCGACTCCGGACCTTGCTGAAGGTTTCTTTCTTTGCTGATTCAACTCCGAATCTTCTCGAAACTCTTTCCGGCTTGTTTTCCCTTGATCCTCCACCACCATAGTGCACATAGGGGTCTAGAAAAAGGGAATGGATCAGGCTCCACAACCCAACAACTCTCCCACTTGGAGACTGATACATCCAGTTGTGCATCTATCTTAAAATAAAACAAACTTCCATATCTTGATATGTATTCTTTATGCGGCACCTCCATTCAACTATCTTTGGAGGCCAATTGAGGCCATGCATAGCCTCAATTTCTTTGTAGTGACTGTCTTAGTCAACATATCAGCTGAATTCTTTACTCCTTGAATCTTCTTAAGTAACAAACTGCCATCTTCTAGCAACTTTCTGATAAAGTGATATCTCAGCTGTATGTGCTTCGTTCTCGTATGAAACATTGGGTTCTTAGCTAAGTGAATAGCACTCTGACTGTCGCAGAATAGTACACTACAGTTCTGTTCTCTGCCCAGCTCTTTCAGAAGGTTTTGTAGCCAAATCATCTCCTTGCTGGCTTCTGTAATGGCAACATATTCTGCCTCAGTTGTCGAAAGAGCAACGATCTTTTGCAGTTGTGAGAACCAGCTCACTGCTGTCCCGCCTACGGTATAAACATACCCTGTGGTGCTTCTTCTAGTGTCAGTATCACCTCCTAGGTCTGCATCCACAAAACCTTGTAGTGTTTGACTGCCTTTTCTATAACACAAGCCTACATTTCTGGTACCTTTCAAATATCTTAGGATCCACTTGACAGCCTCCCAATGTTGTCTACCCGGATTGGCCATGTATCTGCTCACAGCTCCCACTGCATGTGCAATGTCGGGTCTCGTGCATATCATAGCATACATCAAGTTGCCTACAGCTGAAGCATATGGTACCCTTGACATCTTCTTCAGCTCCTCATCATCCTTGGGTGATTGCTCTTTTGAAAGTTTGAAGTGGCTTGCCAAAGGTGTCTTCACAGGATCTGCATCTGTCATATTGAATCTATTCAGCACCTTATCAATGTAATTAGCTTGAGAAAGCTTCAGTGTTCCAGCCACCTTATCCCTTTCAATCCTTAGCCCAAGCATCTGTTTTGCTGCACCCATGTCTTTCATTGCAAACTTCCTTGATAGCTCTTTCTTCCATCTTTCAATCTCTTGTAGGTTCGGTCCGGCTATCAACATGTCGTCAACATACAAGAGTAAGATGATAAAACTGCCATCAAGTACCTTATGATAACAGCAATGATCTTCTTGACATCTTGCAAAACCATTGTTGATCATGAATCCATCGAACTTTTTGTACCACAACCTCGGGGCCTGTTTCAAACCATACAAACTTCTCTTCAGTTTAAGGTTCTCCTTGCTAGGGACTGCAAAGCCGATAGGTTGCTGCATGTAGATGTCTTCATCAATCTCTCCATGGAGAAATGCAGTTGTAACATCCAATTGCTCCAAATACAGATTTTCTGCTGCCACAATACTCAGAATCACTCTGATTGTTGAATATTTGACTACCGGAGAGAAAATCTCAGTGTAGTCGATACCTTCCTTCTGTTGGAAGCCTTTCACAACCAACCTTGCTTTGTACCTCTTGCTGCCATCATGATCCTCTTTAACTTTGTAGACCCACTTGTTCTGTAAAGCCTTCTTGCCTTCTGGTAGTGAACTGAGCTTCCAAGTTTGATTTCTATCCAAGGACTTCATCTCGTCCTTCATGGCTAACTCCCACTTCACCGAATCTTTGCTTTCCATGGCTTCTTCATAACACTCGGGTTCACCTTCATCTGTCAATAGCAGATAATGTAAAGAGGATGAATATCTATCCGGTTGTCTGGAGATTCTTGTAGATCTTCTCAGCTGCGGTATACTTGGTTGAGGTTGTGCCGCAACAGTTTCTGAATTTTCAGGATTTCTCTGAACTCTTTTGGCAACGTCTTCTTCTGTAATCTCTTGCAACTCAACTTGCTGTTTTTCCTTGCTTTGCTCCCCTACATTCTCAAGATCTGAAGTATTCTTGTCCTTATAGAGAACTCGCTCATTGAATATCATATCCTTGCTTCTGATGACCTTCTGGTTCTGCGCATCCCAGAACTTGTAACCAAAATCATCTGTACCGTATCCAATGAAGAAACATTTTCTGGACTTTGCATCTAGCTTGTCCCTTTTCTCTACATTGATGTGCACAAAGGAGACACACCCAAAGACCCTCAAGTGTGACAAATTTACTATTTTTCCTGTCCACTCTTCTTCAGGCAATTTGCAATCTAGGGGAACCGACGGGCCTCTGTTTATCAGATACGCTGCGGTGTTGACTGCCTCAGCCCAAAACATCTTGGGCAAACCAGCATGGATCCTCATACTGTTGGCTCTCTCGTTCAGGGTTCTGTTCATTCGCTCAGCCACCCCATTTTGCTGCGGTGTGCTCGGTATTGTCTTCTCCATTCGGATTCCATTCTCTGCGCAGAATTTCTTGAACTCGCTGCTGTCATACCACCGCCATTATCAGACCTTAGTCGTTTTATCTTTACACCAGATTCATTCTCCACAAGACTTTTCCACTTCTTAAAGGTGACAAATACCTCTGATTTGTGCTTCATGAAATAAATCCAAACCTTTCTAGTAGAGTCGTCGATGAACGTGACATAATAGTGTGAGCCTCCAAGAGATGCAACCAGTGAAGGCCCCCACACATCTGTGTGTACAAGCTCTAGCTTTTCTGTCTTCGGTGTTCTTCCACTCTTTGAGAAACTAACTCTTTTCTGCTTCCCAAATATGCAGTCTTCACAGAGACCTACATCAACAGTTTTCAGATCTGCTAGCTTATTCTTTTTCACCATCATCTTCATACCTTTCTCACTCATATGTCCGAGTCTGCGATGCCAAAGACAACTATCTGCACCTCTTTCTGCCAATGCCACCGTATCCTTGGTGTCATTGGTCATGTAGAGAGTTCCCAACTTGTTCCCACATGCTATCACCATAGCACCTTTGGTAATTTTCCATGAACCACCTACGAAGGTAGTAACATACCCTTCGCTGTCAAGCTGCCCAACAGAAATCAAGTTTCTCTTCAAGCCTGGGACATGCCTCACATTCTTCAGTTTCCACACTGACTGATTCAGCATCCTGATATGAACTTCACCTTTCCCCACAATATCTAAAGGCTCATCATCAGCGAGATAAACCTTTCCGAAGTCTCCTGCAGTGTAATTCAGCATACACTCCTTCCGTGAGGTAGAATGAAACGAAGCTCCAGAGTCTAGTATCCACGATTCCATAGGACTGTCCACGCTGAGAATCAAAGCATCGTTGGCTTCATCTGTGGTTGCATTCACGGACTCCTCATTCTGCCCCTTGCTTGGATTCTTCTTTCTGAGCCAACAATTATTCCTCGTGTGGCCCATCTTGCCACAATGCCAGCAGCCATCGCCTTTCGATCTAGACTTGCTCCTCCTCTTAGACTTCGATCTGCCACGATTTTCACTGCGTTGCACAGTTCTTCCTCTGCCTTCAGATGTGTTCAGAATCGAACCAGATTTCACACCAGACTCCCTCCTTCTGATATCTTCACTGAGTATCAGATTTCGGACCTCCTCAAACTTCAGTTTGTTTGAGCCGCAGGAACTGCTTACAGCTGTCACCGTTGCACCCCAACTTTCTGGCAAGAAGGATAGGAGTATTAGAGCACGAACTTCATCCTCAAAGCTGATTTCCACCGAACTCAACTGGCTCGTAATCAGATTGAACTCATTGATGTGATCCGTAACTGAGGAACCTTCACTCATCTTCAGATTGAATAAACGGCGCATCAGGTACACCTTGTTAGAGGCCGAGGGTTTTTCATACATATTCGACAATGCTCTCAGCAAACCTGCTGTTGTCTTCTCTTCCAAAACATTGAACGCAATGTTTCGAGCCAACGTAAAGCGAACAACTTCCAAAGCCTGACGATCCATTAAATCCCAGTCGGCCTGTGACATATCTGTCGGTTTCATACCTTCAAGAGGTAGATGAAGTTTCTTCTGATATAAATAATCTTCGATCTGCATCTTCCAGAAACCAAAGTCTTTGCCGTCAAATCTGTCAATCTTGACCTTGCCTTCTTCAGCCGCCATTGCTCCCACTTATTTCCTTCGAACCAGATTGCTCTGATACCAGTTGTTAGGGAATCAACCCTACGAATGCGGAATATAAAGGATAATGGGAGAAATGAATAACACGGCAAAAAATAATAGCAAAACGCACAAGACACTCAAGTTTATGTGGTTCGGAGTCTCTTGCTCCTACGTCCACAGCCGCACAGATCAATAATTCACTATATGATCAAAGGAAGTTACAGAGATTCAAGAGAAGAGAAACAAACTCTCTTTCTCACAGCAAACAATCTCTCTTAAGACGAGCAACACGTCGTCTTCCTGATGCACACAAAGGATCTACTTTTTGGAACCTCTCGTTGATGAGTTCTAGGTTTTCTCTAGGTTGCAACCACGCCTCTCGTGTCCCTTAAGAAGTCTATATATACCTCCCAATCTCTTACTTTGATTAGGGCTCAAAAAACCTTGGCTTGGACCCGGTTCATAACTCAGCCTCGCGTGAAAACCGTGCTCGAGTCGACTCCCGCAATACTGCGAGTCGACTCGGCAACAGTCCACAGAAAAATGCCTCTCTGTCTGCCTATGGGAGTCGACTCCTGGAATTCTCGAGTCGACTCCAACACTGGGGAGTCGACTCCAAAAACTGTGCCAAGACTACCTGCGTGCCAGAGTCGACTCCAAGTCTGCTGGAGTCGACTCCGGACCTTGCTGAAGGTTTCTTTCTTTGCTGATTCAACTCCGAATCTTCTCGAAACTCTTTCCGGCTTGTCTTCCCTTGATCCTCCACCACCATAGTGCACATAGGGGTCTAGGAAAAGGGAATGGATCAGGCTCCACAACCCAACACGGTTGGCGTGGGTTAGGAATTTGAGGCTTATGGAGGGGGTCAGGTTTTGTTTGGGGGAGGAATGGAATCTGACGACGCTTATAAGCATCGTCGGATTTTGGCATCCATCAACGCTTATAAGCATCGGTGATTAACCCTTCCGATGCTTATAAGCATGGGTAATGGGTGGCTTTCAGTGACGCAAAGCAAAGCGTCGGCGGAGCCTATTTTTTTCACACACTTTTAAAAAGTATCGGTATTCTTTGTCGCAAAAAAAAAAAAAATTTGCCGATGCTTCTATCTAGCGTCAGCAATATAGAGTTGGCAATTATAGTTTTTGTTGTAGTGCCACAAACCATGCATCCATAAGTACTGAATCGGATATAACTATACAACTGCTTTCTTATCCTATTAAAAGCAATTAAATTAATTTTTTTTCCTTGTATCTCATGCACATTCCGGATCTAATACATATCAGGAAAAAGTCAATTGATGGCACAAATAATTAGAAATAAAGTCGGATCCGCCAACATATCATAAATTTCAACCTGCAGAAATTTCTGAACAATATGATTATGATGCTATCTTGTGAGGCTTATATTAAATAATCTTGAATGAATCAATGAATGATTCTTATTCTAGATGAAATTATATGAGCAATGAGACACTACAAGAAACTTGGACATTAGCGACGCTTTTTTTGGCTATTAGCGACGCTTAAAAGCGTCGGTAGAAACCATCCCGATGCTTTCCAAAGCGTCGGTAAAGCGTCGCTTATGCTACAGTGGAAAAAATATTTTCCAACACTTTTAAAAGCGTCGCTAATTCCAATTTAGCGACGCTTTAAAGCGTCGCTCTTTCCCGATGCTTTAAAGCATCGCGAATTCCCATTTGCAAAAAAAATTACCATTTGCGGTCTGCATCTTCTCCTCCATTCAGAAATACAAACAACCTTCCCGATCGGTACCTTCATTCCATCCGTGCAGAGTAGTTGGGTTTGGCTCTATAAACAATTTTTTTTTCAGATCTGCCGATGTGGGACTAAAATGAGGTGATTTTTTGGCTTCCGACGACGCTTTTAAGCGTCGTTATTTAACAACGCTAAAAAGCGTCGTTAAAAGTGTCATCAATTACATATTAACTTCGACGACGCTTATAAGCATCGTCATTAAAGCGTCGGCAAATGTTGATAGGAAAATTTTTTTGCCGACGCTTGGAATAAGCGTCGGCAAATAAGAGTCGGTAATGTCCTTTTTTTTTGTGTAGTGAGAGGTGACACGAAACATCAGAAAAATTGATTGTTACCCATACTAGAATCAGGCACAAAATTTGTTACTCAATAAGATTATGCAAAAATTTCTGGATGCAGCTGGGACCTTGTTCTATGAGAACTAAATTTACAAACCATTGACTAATTCAAATAACATTCAGAGGCAACTAAAAAATAATCAAAAAATATTTATTTAACAAAAACATGCCTCTGTGCATTAGTCCTACCACTCCAATCCAATCTTGAACCTGAATTAGGCCTCTGACACCATTTAAATGGACTGAGGTATCTATCAGGATGTTCTTAATGGAAGACTTAGATCTTGTTCATGATACTGATGTGATACGAACGTACTTAAAGAGTTTAAAGGACTTTTCTCGAGCCAAGATGTGATTAAGGAGTTGAAAAATTATGTTAGGCCCAGCCCTTCCCTTTGGCCCGGCGTTGTGGCCAGCAAGGTCCAATGGCTTGTTTCACCTAGCCAAATAGGGAAGAGCCTTGCTCGAACTTGGATGGAGGAGGAAGAGTTCTCCTCCACCCCAAACTCTGTCATAGGCTAGGAAACCCCTAGCCTTCGTCTATTTAAAGGCCCCCAACCCCAGTTCTGTTAGAATTTGAATGAGCTTTAAATGTTTTAAAGATGTATAAATAAAAAGCATTTGTAACCCCCAAATTTTTAAAAGAGTTGTTGTAACCTTTAAGTATTTCAAATTCCATTTGGAAGTTTCAAAACTTCCCATTATCTCTCATTATGGCCTTAATGAGGCCATAAGTATTCAACCGTTATGCTTGGATGACAAAAGGCCTATAAAGGAGCCATTCCTTGCATCTAAAAATAGTACAACACAAAGTCTTCTTCTTGCTCTCCTAGTCTCTCCTTACCTCCATTTTCTCTTTTACAATTATATATATTATTTTATATTTTGGGCAACCGATATAGATTAGGTAATATGCCTACTACAGATGTGCATTATAGATTAGGTCCGCTGTGAGCTGTTGGGTTGTATCTGGGAGCCGTCGCTGACCGTCAATACCTGCATGTGGGGAGGCAACAACGGCTTTAGGACAGTGCGTCTCTTGTCGTGCCTCTCCTCTCACACCTCATAGGCCAGATATTTTCTTACTGCTATTTTATTATAATTGTTAGATTTTCAGTTCATGTGATTTAAATATTTTACAAAGCATCTTGCTAGATCAATATTCTAAAGCCATTGTTACATTGTTCCATATATATATATATATATATATATATATATATATATATATATATATATATATATATTCTGCAAGATGCATTGTTGAATACTGTTCTTGTTAATCTCTATTAGAAATTATTGTTAGTTTAGCTTTAGATTCTCAATTTTAACATTAAACTGTTTAATAAAAAAACAACAGTTTACTATTTTAATCAAGAAAAATAGTCTACTATTTTAATAAAAAAAAGTTTACTGTTTAATCAACAAAAAAGTTTAATGTTTAACTAAAAAAATAGTTTACTGTTTTAATTAAGAAAACAGTTTACTGTTTAATAAAAAAAAGTTTACGGTTTAATAAAAAAATAGTTTATTGTTTAATATAAAAATAATTTACTGTTTAATTAAAGAAAATAGTTTACTGTTTAATTAAGAAAACAGTTTACTGTTTTAATAAGAAACAGTTTACTGTTTAATTAAAAAAAATAGTTTACTGTTTTAATAAAAAAATAGTTTACTGTTTAATTAAAAAAACAGCTTATTGTTTAATAAAAAATAGTTTACTGTTTTAATCAAGAAAACAGATTACTGTTTTAATTAAAAAAATAGTTTACTGTTTTAATTAAGAAAACAGTTTACTGTTTAATAAAAAAAAGTTTACGGTTTAATAAAAAATAGTTTATTGTTTAATATAAAAACAATTTACTGTTTAATTAAAGAAAATAGTTTACTGTTTAATTAAGAAAACAGTTTACTGTTTTAATAAGAAACAGTTTACTGTTTAATTAAAAAAAATAGTTTACTGTTTTAATAAAAAAATAGTTTACTGTTTAATTAAAAAAACAGCTTATTGTTTAATAAAAAATAGTTTACTGTTTTAATCAAGAAAACAGATTACTGTTTTAATTAAAAAAATAGTTTACTGTTTAATTAAAAAACAGTTTACTGTTTTAATAAAAAAAGTTTACTGTTTAATAAAAAATAGTTTACTGTTTAATTTAAAAAATATATATATAGTTTACTGTTTTAATCAAGAAAACATATTACTGTTTTAATCAAAAAAATAGTTTACCTTTTAATTAAAAAAATAGTTTACTGTTTAATAAAAAAAATACTTTACTGTTTAATTAAAAAACAGTTTACTGTTTTAATCAAACAAAATAGTTTACTGTTTTAATAAAAAACAGTTTACTGTTTAATCAAAAAAAAACAGTTTACTGTTTTAATTAAAAAAATAGATTACTGTTTAATAAAAAAACAGTTTACTGTTTGATAAAAAAACAGTTTACTATTTAATTAAAGAAAACAATTAACTGTTAAACTAAAAATAAAAAATAAAACAGTTTACTGTTTTAATTAAGAAAACAGTTTACTGTTTTAATATAAAAAAATAGTTTATTGTTTTAATTAATAAAATAGTTTACTGCTGTAATAAAAAAATAGTTTACTATTTAATCAAAAAATAGTTTACTGTTTTAATTAAAAAATAGTTTTGGCGAAGGTATATATAAAAAAAAGTAGGAAAAATTAAAAGAAAAAAGTTTGACTGATTGAAGTTATAATAAGTTTTGGAAGATCAAAAGAATTTAATTAGAATAGTTAAAAACAAACTCTTAGAATTTTAATTTTTGATAAAAATTTGCTTCAAGCAATAAAATGGTCATTTAATGAGAATTGTAATCATTTGCTTGTAAGTATTAAACCTATTTGGTGACATTGGTGTTGTTTTTCTTTGCAATTATTAATAAAATTATTGTTACATAGTATATTATTAAGAGATACTCTTAGTAACATTTTGTTTACATTTATTCATTAGTGACGTTATCGTTATTATTTTTTCTCACAGTTGAATACTCTACTGTCCTTTTAAACTTTAAAATTTTAGAGTTTAAAATTTAAAATGGCAAATATGGAAGAAGCTAATAGTATTAAATCCGAAAAATTTAGTGGACAAAATTTTCGTAGGTGGCAAAAACAACTTAAATATTGGTTGACTGTGTTAGGACTTGTATCTGTTATAGAGGAACCAAAGTCTAATCAAGAGTTACCTTCCTGGATGACTAATGAGCAAGTAAAGTATTGCTGCTATAATAGAATACTCAGTGCTTTATCTGACCACCTTTATAATGTGTATCATGCCACTACCTCAAGCGCAAAAGAACTTTGAGATGCTTTAGAGGCTGAATATGGATAATAGATGCTAGCATTTATCAGTTTACTATCTCAAACTTTAATAGTTATAAAATAGTAGACAATAAACTAGTGGGAGATCAAATTCATGAGTATCAAGAACTTCTGAGAGGAGTTGAGAAAAAGGAAACTAAATTTAGTGAAGATTTTAAAGTCTCCTATCTTATAGATAAGTTGCCATCATCTTGGAATGATTTTGCTAGGACCTTTAGGCATAAATAAGGAGAGTTAACCTTAGCCAAAGTCATAAACTCTCTTAGAGTTGAGAAAAAATATAGAGCCAATACTAAGAAAGAGGATGAAAAGACCCCTTATGAAATTTGGAAGAAAAGAACACCTAATCTTAAAATCTTGAAAGTGTGGGGATGTTTAACAAAAGTAGCAATCTCTGAGCCTAAGCGAAAGAAAATAGGGCCTAAAACTATATATGTTGTATTTATAGGGTATGCTCAAAATAGTAGTGCTAATAGATTTTTAGTTATAAACTCTGAGATTAATAAAATTTCAAACAACACAGTTATAGAATCTAGAGATGTTACCTATTTTGAAGATATATTTTCTTATAAAAATAAAATTTCACAACAAGTAATAAATAAATTATCTACTAATGATAAACTTGCCACTAGTACAAGTGCATCTAAGGAACCAGAAACATAATTAGAGTTAAGAAGGAGTAAAAGGTCTAGAATAAAAAAAATTTGGAGATGAATTTTATACCTTTTTAACAGAAGGAGATACTACTACCTATAAGAAAGCTATGTCTTCTTTAGATGCTCCATTTTGGAAGGAAGCTATACAAAGTGAGATAGAGTCTATTATTCAAAATAACACTTGGGAGTTAACTAATTTATCTCCTGGAAATAAAGCTATTGGGTGTAAATGGGTGTTCAAGAAGAAGTTAAAACCTGATGAAACCATAGACAAGTACAAAGCCAAACTAGTGGCTAAAGGTTTTACACAAAAGGAAGGAATATATTACTTTGATACATATTCACTTGTATCTAGGATAACTACTATTAGAATTTTAGTTGCCTTAGCATCAGTGCATAATCTAGTGATTCATCAAATGGATGTTAAGACTGTCTTTTTAAATGGAAACATAAATATATATGGAGCAACCTGAAGGTATTGTAGTTAAAGGTCAAGAACATAAGGTCTGTAGGTTAGTCCTTGTATGGTTTAAAACAAGCTCCTAAGCAATGGCATGAGAAGTTTGATAAGATGATCTTAGAATATGACTTTAAGATTAATAAATATGATAAGTGTTTGTACTGCAAAGAGAGTAATGGAGAACATGTGATCTTATGTCTTTATGTTGATGATATATTAATATTTGGGATAAATTTGGAGATAGTAAATGATGTTAAGTTTTATCTTTCGAGAAAGTTTGACATGAAGGATTTAGAAAAAGCCTATGTAATTTTAGGAATGAAGTTGGAAAGAACACCTAATGGAATTACTCTTAATCAAACCAGTACAATAGAAAGGATGTTAAAAAAGTTTAATTATTTTGATTGTAAATCTATATCAATACCATATGATCTAAATGTGCATTTGAAAATAATAATAATAGTGAACTAGTATCTTAACTGAAGTACTCACAAATGATTGGATTATTGTTATATATAGCAAATATAACTAGGCCTGATATAGCATATGCTGTTGGAAGATTTAGTAGATATACTCATAATCCTAGCAAAGATCATTGGGTTGCTTTAGAGAGAGTCTTTAAATATCTTAGAGGAACCATGGAATACTCACTGTGTTATAAGAGATTTCCGAATGTAGTTGAAGGGTATAGTGATGCGAATTAGATAACAGATAATATGGATGTGAAGTCCACTTCTGGGTATGTATTTCTTTTGGGTGGAGAAGCGACACCATGTTAGATGTATACCCTAGAAGCCAATCTGGCTGACATATTATTAATTCTGGAACATAATTTTGTACTTGACTTTATTATTATTGAATAATAAATGGGCATCTTTTCATTCATATTATTTATGTGTCTATGAATCGTCCAAGAAATTAATAAGATGATGATACATATTCTCAAGAGTTGAGAATTTGAGCCATGTATCATTGGTGATTAATTTTTAAATGCTCCTGATCAATGGATCATCACGAGGACGGTGATCGATCCGATGAGATCAGTGCACAGATCGCTTTCCTTATGGATGGACGAGACTCGAGTCCACAATATAGAGACACTAAAGTGATAGTGCAGGTGCTTGTTAGAGAACAAGGGTACTGAGTGTGACCAAGACAAGAAGTCACTTGGATGTCTATCTACTCGTCAGTGACTTGCTTGATGTTGCAGTAGTATGACTGGTCCTTTGACCTACAGTGCTTCGGCTACTCACAGTGAGATTATTATAGTTTGACTACACATATACATGATTTCTAGTCATATGGATCCTTGTAGTGTAGATTGGTTGCAATAGGTTCACTGTTGGAGTAGGGTATGCACCTACATGGAATCTATCGATCTTGATAGATGAGGAGTGATCCTATGTGATTTATAAGACTAAGTTCTAAGATCTTTGCCAGGGCAGTATATATAGTGGAGAAAGAGTTTTCCACTCTCGAACTCAAGTCAAATAAATCTAGGCATATGACAGACGACGGAATTTGACGAGTTATCCATGACCTCCTGTCTGTAGAGATCCATGATAGAATGACTGTATCATACGATAACTGCACCTAGAGGTTCATCATTCCATTCTGCTGGGTAGCCACTATATGCTGCTAGGTGTCATTAGTGGATGGTGAGACTCACAAGGACCATCTTGATGGTCGATGATCCCTAGTGAGTTGAGTTGAAATTATTTCAAACCATTAAAAGAAGTTTTCAAAGATATTATGATAGAGATCGCAATATATCTCACTACCAGATAGAATAAAACCTATGGGATCACACACATGAGAGGTATTGACTGATCCGGTGGTTGAATGTGATTAAGAATCACAAATAATCAATTTAATTGATAATTAGATAACTCGCAAAGATTAGTGAGTTGAAGAAAGAATAATTGCAATTGGATTGTAATTTAATTTAATTAATTGGACTTGATCATGAGTCCTACTTGGAGTAGGATTCTTGGAATCCTAATTGGATTAAGATTTCAAATTAAATTAGAGTCCTACTTGGAGTAGGAGTTCTAAAGTCCTAATTGGTTTAGGGCTGAAATTTGAGAAGTCCTAATTAGATTAGGAGTTCTTAAGTCCTAATTAATTTTAATATAATTAATCCAATGACTCCCAATTGGATTAGGATTGAAGAGTTCAATAGAGTCATGGTTCAATTAAATCCTAATTGGATTAGGATTTGGCATGAAAGAAAATGGGTGCACCTAATTCTATTTGAAATAGAATTGAACCCCTAGCATAGGACCCAACGCAATCACCACTTAATATGATTAAGTGGTTGATGGAAATTGGATAAGAGGGAGGGGCGTACGCCCCTCCCTCGGTGCTGTGCGTGGAGAAAAGAGGAGGGGCGTAGACCCCTAGCATAGGACCCAACGCAATCACCACTTAATATGATTAAGTGGTTGATTGAAATTGGATAAGAGGGAGGGGCGTACGCCCCTCCCTTGGTGCTGTGCGTGGAGAAAAGAGGAGGGGCGTACGCCCCTCCTAGCTAGCCAAATAAGGGGATAAAAATGAGCTCCTAAAAATTAGGAGCTCATCCTTATCCCTTAGGAGATTAAAAACAGGAGGGATTTCGGCCCCTCCTCTTGAGGCTTTCTCTAAGAAATTCGGCAGCACCTCTCCTCCTCCCATTCCTCCTTTCAGCTGCAAGAGAGAAGGGAAGAAAAGAAGCCTTGGCGTGGCCTCTATCATCCCCTTCCTTGGTTCCAACGCGAAGAAAATAAAAAGGCTGCGAAGGGTTTTTGATCTTCTTCCATTGAACCTTCCTTCTTCTTCCTACTCTCAAGGCAATCAAGAGTTGATTCAAAAAAGAGAATTTCAGCCATCAATAGCTATCTCTGTAAGGGAGCTAGCACCCTGGGGAGATACGAAATCTTCGATTGGTTCACTACTTCGTGTGGATACCCGTAGAGGCCGGACGCATGTGCGGCTTCCATCGAACCTTCAACAAATCCATGAATATTAGATTTGCGGAGACCATCTACCTGCACAAGGTGAAGATCTGATCTTCATAATGATTTAAAAATGGTTTAAAAGAATTAATTCTAATCTATTTATAAACGAAGTTTTAAAAATATGTTCATACGATGAACGAGATCTCGCGCATGCCTTCCGCTGCGATCTGGAATTATTTTGATTTTTCTGCGACATGCATGAGATCCTAACAGTGGTATGAGAGCCAGGTTATATAGATTAAGATTAGGATTAATCATTAAAGGTATTTTAGATCTAAAATTTAAAGGATTATGCTTGCTGAAATTTTCTGCATGCAGAATTTTCAGCTTGCTGATTTTTCTGCATGCTGATTTTTGGATGCTTAGATTAATGATTCTATTGCTTTGATAATCTGATTACAAATGTTTAGAATCATATCTTGCATAAGGAGCAAGTCATGAGATGAAATAATCAGTTAAATTATAGATCTGAAAATAATATTTATGCATGAGATGCGTATGGTGATGATCATGGATGAACACTTTTGAATGTGTTGAAATATTCTGCGATGTTCTGTGATGCTATGTGATGGCATGTAATTTTAATTTCCAGATGCCTGCGTGCATCTTAAATTTATGTATTAGAGACCTGTGTGTCTCATGAAAAAGGGTTGTAATTTATTCTTTTATTTTATTTAATTTTTAAAGCAATTTAGGATTTAATCTGTGATGTGTGTTGCACGTCGATGGTTGATCGATACGTACATCAACAAGCTCAATATGCGCGGATCGAGATCAAAGGTTGATCGAAGATGGATCAAGAAGTTGATCACAATTGGACCTAGGGGATCAAGATCGAGTCAAGAGTTGAAGACGACCTAACCATTTGACGTGCATGTGCTTGTAAAATGACCCCATCTTGGATCCATGATCATCACCAGTTATATTTATTTGTTGATATTATGCCTGGATGTTTATGCTTATGTCTATGTGGGTAGATATATATTTGCTTGAGATGTGAATAGTCGATCGAGAGAGACCTAAATACAAACCTCCTCAATCAGTCGAGAGTGAACCAACATGAGCTAGTCATATTAGATTAATTGATCTAATTGGTATCTAGGCAAGCCTAAAAGGTGGTTATTTAATTAGGACCTTACTCTCCGAGTAAGGGGAGCCTCCCACCTACTTACCTGGCCAATTGCTCGATTACCTCTTATGAAGAGCTCAAGGCTGCAAACACTAAGACATGATTACACAATATTAAGTCCATAGGTCTTCCACCGTAGTAGAGTTGCTAAGATCTTTCCGGTGTTGATTTGTCTCAGCTGGACATAGTGGGCAAGTTGCATCGGAGGACTGGATCTCTCTATTAGACATGAGATGTTGCGGGATAAAGGTAGGGTTGGGTGCCAATAACTGTTAGGTGAGGATCCAATGACGACTTTATTTCTGCAGTTATACGGTGGGTCTGACTTAACTAAGTAATGGGGCCAATAACTGTTAGGTGGGGTCTTCATGACTTAGAGACCAAGTACCACTGCAATTTGCTTGAGAAGCATTGTACAAAAGTTGTACACTCATCTATTTATATAACACTAATAACTGTTAGGTGAGGCGACATGTAAATCGGTGAGACCACAGTACCCACTAGAAATTCTAGTCGCGTAGGGTTTTCGTTTCTTCATCAGGAGAGTATGAGGAATTCAAGAAAATCGTGGGAGCACATTTGTTTTAAAAGTCTCTAGAATAAATTAAGATCAAGTACAAAGTCTAACTAGAATCTTTACTCTCTACAAATCACAATATCAGCTTCGAACCCTTTGACCCGTATCCTTGAGACCAACCGACTGACTGGAACCAATTACAAAGACTGGCTTAGAAACCTCAAAATCGTTATGAGTTGCGAGAAACTAGGCTATGTACTCGAGAATGATATCCCCAGGTTACCATCACGTCCGACCGATGATCAGCGTGAGACGCAAGAAAAATGGACGGACGATGACATTAGGGTCAAGTGCTATATCATGGCATCCATGACTAATGAACTCCAATGCCAGCATTAGAATATAAAGACTGCTAGGAAGATACTGGCACACATGCAAGAGTTGTATGGTGAGCAGAGCCGCACAGCACATTTTGAAGTGTCCAAGAGGCTCTTCAAGGCAAAGATGCGTGAGGGGCAGTCTGTCCATGATCACTGTCTGACTATGATTAAGAATTTAGAGGAGCTTGAGAAGCTCGGTATGACCATGCACAAGAAATTGTAAATAGATCTAATCCTACAATCCCTTTCTGATTTATTTGGGCAGTTTATAGTAAACTACCATATGAATAAGATTGAATGCACTAAGACTGAATTGTTGAACATGTTGGTAACTGCTGAGGAAGCCTTGAAAGGTTCAAGGAGCTCTATTCTTACTGCTGAGATGACTTCTGGTTCCAAGAGAAAGTCTACTTAGAAGAAAAAAAAGCCTGCAAAAAAGCAGAAGAAAGACAAGAAGTCAAAGAAGAAAGTTCATAAGAAAAAGGTTAATGACAAAGGAAAATGTTTCCACTGCAACATTAATGGCCTCTAGAAAAGGAACTGCCCTTCATACCTCGAGAACCTGAAGAACAAAAAGGCAGACGCACCTTCAGAAAGTATGTTAGACTTGCTCGTAATTGAAACTAACCTTACAGTTTCTTCTACTTCTAGTTGGGTTATAGATTCTGGTTCTAGTGCTCATTTGTGCACTACTATGCAGGGTCTAAAGAAAAGTAGGAGGCTGATAGAAGGTGCAGTAACCCTTCGGGTTGGCAATGGGGCAAGAGTTGCTGCTGTAGCTGTGGGCACCTATCCTCTGCGACTACCGTCTGGTTTTAGTTTATTGCTTAGAGACTGTTATTATGTCCCTGCTGCTAGCAAAGTTTGATTTCTGTTTCGAGTTTAGCACAGGATGGTCATATTTTTACATTTGACAAAGACTGTTGTTCTATTTATTTCAGAAATAAATTAGTTGCACATGGTTTCATGATTGACAGTCTCTATCACTTACATGTCAATGTGGCTGTGAATGTGTCTGAGCAAGTAGTGAGTGCCATATGATCCAAAAGATCCAGAAATAAGATAAACTAGAAGTATTTGTGGCACATCAGGCTTGGCCATATTGGAGAGGACAGAATGAACAAAATGGAGAAAGATGGGCTTCTCAGCTCATTAACTTTCGAGTCATATCTAGTTTGCGAGTCCTATCTTCAAGGAAAGATGGCTAGACTATCCTTTGTAGGACATGAGGAGAGGACTACTGAAATACTTACCCTGGTTCACACTGATGTGTGTGGCCCATTCGATGTGCTAGCCAGGAGCCGTTATTCGTACTTCATTACCTTTACCGATGATTATTTACGATATGATTATGTGTATCTTATGAGACACAAATCTGAATCTTTTGAAAAGTTTAAAGAGTTCAGCAATGAAGTTGAAAAACAAACTGGAAAACCCCTTAAGGCTCTTCGATCAGATCAAGGAGGAGAATACCTTAGTGGAAAATTTCGGGACTATCTCAAGAAAAATGGCATAGTCTCACAATGGACGCCTCCAGGTACACCTCAACTTAACGGGGTGTCAGAGAGGAGGAATCAGACTCTATTGGATATGGTCCGATCCATGATGAGCTTCACTGATTTATCTATATTTTTTTAGGAAGATGCCTTACGTACCGTAATTTACTTATTGAATAGAGTACCCTCTAAATCCATTCCTACCACACCGTATGAGATATGGCATGATAAGAAGCCGAGTCTTAGTCATCTCAAGATTTGGAGGTGTCCGGCCCATGTCAAGTGACTACAGGCAGACAAGTTAGAGGCTAGGACCATAAGTGCTCGTTTTATTGGATATCCTAAAAAGTTATTAGGATACAATTTTTACATCTCAGAGGATCACAATGTGTTTGTGAGCCGACATGCCATCTTCTTAGAAAAATAATTTATCCTTGATAGAGGGAGTGGGAGGAAAATTGAACCTGAAGAGAGAGTCTCTGAAAAGCAACGAGTCATGGAACCTACAGAACCTATTCACATAGAGCCAGTACACGAAGTTCCTCCTCCACCTCGTAGATCTAGTAGGGTCTCTCATCCTCCTGATAGATACTTAGGTATGCTTATAGAGGATACGTAGGAAATGTTCCTCATGGGAGATAGGGAACACGTACAGGATCCCAATTCCTACAACGAGGCGATATCAGATATTGATTCCGAGAAATGGCTGGAAGCCATGAAGTCAGAGATAGACTCCTTGTATTCCAACCAAGTATGAACCTTAGTAGATCCACCAGAAGATATAGTACCTATTGGATATGAATGGATCTACAAAAGGAAGATAAGTTCGGATGGAAAGGTAGAGACCTATAAGGCAAGGCTAATGGCGAAAGGGTATAGTCAGCGCGAAGGCATTGACTATCGGGAGACCTTTTCACCTGCAGCAATGCTAAAATCCATTCGAACATTGCTTGCCATTGCAGCATTTCATGATTATGAAATTTGGCAGATAGATGTGAAAACTGCTTTCCTGAATTGAAATCTTGATGAAGATATCTATATGGAGCAGGCTTTGGGTTTTACTTTCAGTGATGGAGATCACAAAGTCTGCAAACTGCAAAGGTCCATCTATGGACTGAAGCAAGCATCTCGGAGTTGGAACACTCGTTTCAATGATGCAATCAAATCGTTTGATTTCATCAAGAATGAAGAGAAACTATATGTTTACAAGAAGGTTAGTGGGAGTGATGTCGTGTTCCTCATACTGTACGTAGATGACATCCTCTTAATTGGGAATGATATTCCCATGCTAACCTCAGTCAATGTCTGGTTGTCAAAAGAGTTCTCCATGAAAGACCTTAGGAAAGCATCCTACATTTTGGGGATTAAGGTCTAGAGAGATAGATCTATGATGTGGAAACTTATTTCACACATTTTCTTAGTCTTAATTGTTTTGTTTTATAGTGTTTTGTATGTTCTTAGCTCATTTGCTTAGAATTTAGGTGTCTTTTACATTTATTTAATTCTTGAAAATTCTTGGTATTTTGCAGGTGTTTAATTATTGAATTCGGTTGAAATTGGGCTGGTCTAGTCAACCCAGAATATTGTTCGGTTTTTAGATTCTAACTGGAGTTACAGACCTCCGTTTCATATGTTGTTTAGCTTGCTGGAAAGATAAGAGGTAGACCTAAAACTTTTATGAAGATCACAAAACCAATTTCTGCCGTTTTGAAGTCCAAAACTTAGCTGAAATGGAGAAGTCTGAATCTGTCCAGAATTTTACTGCGGCCCAGACCCTGTTTCGGTTTTCAGCTTGTATATGGAGTTATATAAGTCAGAATAATGCAAACCTAGGTGCGTTGGAAAGCTGAGAAGAGATATAAAACTTTCATGAAGGGTCCAACTCCAAAGTATATCGTTTTGGTGCTCTAAATCTAACTGGGAGTCGAGTCTAAAAATCAGCCTAGAATTTCGGGATTTCAGCTAGCAGATAGGGAGGAAATCTGTTTTAAAATTCAAAAAAAAAGAGGAAATTCCGAGAAGAGGAGGGGGGCCAGCCTATACGAAGAGGAGGACAAGCAGATAAGAAAAGAAAAAACGCAGAGAATCTGAAATTTCGAGAGGAGGAAAAGCTAGAAATTTCGAGAGGAAGAAAAAGCTAGATTCTGGGAGAAAGAACGGAACGGAGGATTTTTGCAAATACAGAGTTTTTTTCCTTTCTCTTATATATATATATATTTTATTTTTTTATTTGCTGAATTATTATTAAGAATGTTGAATGCGAATTTATGTTTGAGAAATAATTGGATTGATTTATTAGTTATGATTTGCTAGTTTTCTTATCCTAGGGCTAGGACGTAGTCATTGAATTTTTGATATGAATTGAGTATGGTTGTATTGAATATTTTTTGTTAATTGCAATTTGATGATTTCGGTTTTTATTCTTGCAATTTACTGGCCATGAATTGCATACTTAAGATGTTGAATGAAGTAACGAAAGTTGAAGTTTAATATTAGTTGGTGAATTTATCAAACATTGGTGGTGTAGTTTAGATATAAATGCACACCCTTGTGACCTACAATCAAGAATTTCACAGATCATAATAAATTTATATTAATTTCTATGATCACGAAAGTAGACATAGGATTAATATAGGTATAGGTGTTATGCCTTGAAAGAGGATATCACATAAAAAAAAAAAATTCGGTCATTGTAATTAGCAGAATATTAACAATCAGATTTAAATTTATTGAAGAAATTCAA
This sequence comes from Phoenix dactylifera, assembly GCF_009389715.1. Taxonomy (NCBI): domain Eukaryota; kingdom Viridiplantae; phylum Streptophyta; class Magnoliopsida; order Arecales; family Arecaceae; genus Phoenix; species Phoenix dactylifera. Next base: position 217,834 of record NW_024067913.1, read on the forward strand.
TTGATGAAATCCAAGCCCTAGGAACCTTTCATATTGGATTTTTCAGGTCAAGAAATTGCAGTCAGTCACATCAATTTGGGGTCGTCTAAATAATATAGGAAATTTATAAATTGGTACTTGAATCGCCTTCTTGTGGAAACGATACTCTTTTTACCCTATTCCACTTGTCATGACCCATGCATTTGTGGTAGAGTCTAGGGACTATCAATCTAAAAGGATACTTGTCCTATCACAGAAGATGTACATAGAGGAGGTGCTGCAAAAGTTTAGCATGGAAAACTTCAAAAGAGATCTATTACCCCTAAGGCATAGGATTCATCTCTCCAAGAAGATGTGCCCCAACACATCCGAAGAGATTCAACGCATGAGCAGGATCCCTTATGCTTCTGCAATAGGGAGCCTCATGTATGTCATACTATGTACACGACCTGATATAGCTCTTGCTATGAGTGTCACTATCATATATCAGTCGAATCGAGGCGAAGAGCACTAGACAGCTGTGAAGAACATTCTTAAGTACTTGAGAAGAACTAAAGATTTGTTCTTAGTCTTTGGGTTAAAGGTAGAAGAATACACAGATTCAAATTTCATGACTGATATTGATGATAGAAAGTCTACATCTGGATATGTGTTCTTGTGCAATGGTGGTACGGTAAATTAGAAAAGTTCTAAACAACCGATCATTGCTGATTCTACCATGAAAGCTGAGTATATCGCCGCCTCTGAAGCTGCAAAGAAAGCCTTCTGGTTCAAGAATTTCATTGCAGAGCTAGATGTAATGCCATCAGATGCCATAACACTCTACTGCGATAATAATGGCGCCATAGCTCTTGCTAAGGAGCCAAGGTCTCATCAGAAGTCCAAGCACATAGAGCGGCGCTTTCACCTCATACGCGACTACCTCGAGAAGAAATATGTCGAGGTGCAGAGAGTAGACTCCGCGGACAATGTGGCGGATCTGCTCACTAAAAAGCTAAGTCAGCAGAAGACTGAAGCCGACCTTGAGAAGATGGGATTAAGATATATGACTGATTGGCTTTAGTGCAAGTGGGAGATTGTTAGATGTATGCCCTAGAAGCCAATCTGGCTGACACATTATTAATTCTGGAACATAATTTTGTACTTAAATTTATTATTATTGAATAATAAATGGGCTTCTTTTTCATTCATATTATTTATGTGTCTATGAATCGTCCAAGGAATTAATAAGATGATGATACATATTCTTAAGAGTTGAGAATTTGAGCCATGTATCATTGGTGATTAATTTCTAAATGCTCCTGATCGATGGATCATCATGAGGACGGTGATCGATCCGACGAGATCAGTGCACAGATCGCTTTCCTTATAGATGGACGAGACTCGAGTCGACAGTGTAGAGACACTGAAGTGATAGTGTAGGTGCTTGTTAGAGAACAAGGGCACTGAGCGTGATCAAGACGAGAAGTCACTTGGATGTCTATCCACTCGTCAGTGACTTGCTTGATGTTGCAGTAGTGTGACTGGTCCTTTGACCTGCAGTGCTTCGGCTACTCACAATGAGGTTATTGTAGTTTGACTACACATATACATGGTCTCTAGTCATATGGGTCCTTGTAGTGTAGATTGGCTGCAGTAGGTTCACTGTAGGAGTAGGATATACACCTACATGGAATCTATCGATCTTGATAGATGAGGAGTGATCCTATATGATTTATAAGACTGAGTTCTAGGACCTTGATCAGGGCAGTATATATAGTGGAGAAAGAGTTTTCCACTCTCGAACTCAAGTCAAATAAATTTAGACATATGACAAGGGAGCTAGCACCCTGGAGAGATACGAAAGCTTCGATCGATTCACTACTTCGTGTGGATACCCGTAGAGGCCGGACGTGTGTGCGGCTTCCATCGAACCTTCAACAAATCCACAAATATCAGATTTGCGGAGACCATCTACCTGCACAAGGTGAAGATCTGATCTTCATAATGATTTAAAAATGGTTTAAAAGAATTAATCCTAATCTATCTACAAACGAAGTTTTAAAAATATATTCATACGATGAAAGGGATCTTGCACATGCCTTCCGCTGTGATCTGAAAAATTTTTGATTTTTCTGCGACATGCGTGGGATCCTAACATATCATGGGGATCTAAGAAACAAACTATTATCTCTTGGAGTACTATGGAGTCAGAACTTATAGCTTTAGATACAACTTGCTCTGAGGCTGAGTGGATTAAGAACTTGATGCTTGACATGCCTTAAGTTAATAAACTCATTCCTTCCATTTTCATACATTGTGATAGTAAGGCAGTATTAGAGTTAGTAAGGCAGGCACGTACTAATAAGAAAATGAATAGACATTTGCAAGTGAGGTATAAATCAGTTAAAAGTCTATTGAATAAGAATATTGTGTCTTTGGAATTTGTAAAATCTGAAAAGTTTATAGCTGATCGGCTGACCAAAGCTCTTTCTAAGAGAGTTGTCATTGACTTGTCGAGGGGGATGGGCTTAAGCCCATAAGGGAGTCACCTAGGGAGGTAATCCAACTTTTGTGATTGGAGATCCTATGAAGAAGGTTCAATGGGTAGAAACAATCCATACTGCATGACTCATTTCAGCACTACTTTTAAGGAGAGAGTCTCCTGCTTATCCCTATGGCAATAAAATGCTTTGATATGTGATGTTAAGGAAGGGTGCCCTGAATAAGCCCGAGGCAGGCATACTCCTGCAGGATACAGGTCACATGTATTCTTGGAGGACTCACCTAAATGAGAGTTGTCGTGAGGCCGTGATAAATGCTAAATAATGCATAAATTAACCTCTTTTTCATATTACTTATCATCATTTTAATAACATATTTTATATTTAAACATGAGAAAATATGTTTCCTTTCATCATTGCATTTAAATAAAGTATTAAAACTAATTCAAGTTTGATTCTTTTTATTCTTATTATTAGTTGAGTCTAATGTATGCAGGTCGATTCGAATGCATTTGGGATTCAAACTCATTTGGGATGATTCCTGAACCCAAATCAGATCCTCTCAGATTTTCGATTCAGCCCAACTCATCTATTCTTTATCACATCCGCAATTAACTATTCAAAGTCTTCCTAAAATTCCACATGCAAGCCATCCACATGTGAAGTCTTACACATCATCTCCCTGTGTCCAAGATTCTTCCACCGCGTCTCAACCACGTCATGATGTCTTCCACACATCTTCAGTCATCCGGACCCTGTTTCACGACATCCATCTAGAACCAAGTCTAGATTAGTTTCTAAACAAAATTCCCTGTTCTATTCCCATTCTTTCCCAAGTTTATCTTCTCAGATCATGCGTCCAAGCTTAACAAAACAAAGCCTTCCACGCCCAGCCGAGATCTCCTCAACATCTTCATCTCCACCGCGTTGAAGCAACATCAGCCCATTCTCTGGATTAGATCATCTCCTGGAAATCTTTCATTCCGTTTACTTCCAAACTCCCTAGCTCCCACATTTCCGCATTCATCCTCATCCATCCTAGCCGAGATCCTCTCAGCTTCATGCTCGACTTGGCCATTCGCATAAGATCTTCCGCGTCTAAAGATCCCCTGTTCCCAGCAGAATCCAGCCTTCATCCCGTTCGCAGATTGATTCCATCATCCACGAAGAAGATCCAGCTTTCCTTCCAAACCTCTGCGATCAGTCGTATCCCAAGGACAACATCTCTTCATGAATCCAAATCCACTGCATCCATGAACCAGATCCCATCCTCTTCGGATTCTTCTCATTCGCGATAGCTTTCCTCCCGAGCTTCAGGGCATCCAAACGCATCCTCCCCTGCTTCGAAACTATCATCCTTATCTTCTTTCGAACCAACCCAGTGTTTCAAATTGAGCCTTATCCAGCATCCACGGATGAGCTCATATTCTGTTGCCAGCCGAACAACTGCCTTTCTTCTTCTTCTTTCGCTCACCCCATACATGCGATCTTCAGCGCGTCAACCCCTTGAATCAGTTCGGATTGATCCTCTTAGATTTCATATTTCGGTCAACCTTCATCTCGTTGCAATGAACTTCCATCACCCACAGGATAAAGCCTAGGCGTCCGTAGATCCCACAATCTTCACATCCACGGATCCCGCACAGCATTCAACCACGTCCGTAATCAGCTCCCCTGCATCCCAGCAGAACAGAATCCCAGCCACTCCGTGATTAAAGCAGCGTCACCTCCGTTCGCAAGATCAGCATCCGTGTCTTTCCCCTTCCAATCCAAAGAATAGAATCTCCCACATCACCCGTCCAACGAACAGGGCTCTATTGAGAAACAGAGCCAAATCCTCCGCGTGATCCACGGGCTTCCAAGATCTTCCTTGCAGCTGACATTTCCAAACATCTGAACCATCCGGATCGTAACCCAGCGAATACCTACAGCTTCGATCCATCCTTATCCGTGATTCAAAATAGGGGAGGAGAGAGGGAGTGGGGCAGCTTATAAAAAGGGAAGTCGATGTCAACAAGGGGGCAGTTCTTTTCTAATCCAAAGAAGTCTGTGGCCTTATCATAAGGGAGTCCCACGGGAGAGGAAAGAGCCAGAAGGGAAAAGAGAGAAGAGCTAGTCATAATGAAGGACCTCTGTGCTGCTGCTGTCGTCCATGATTCTATGGAAGGCTGAGCTCTTCACTAGGGCTGGATGTAGTCCTAACAAAGGGCCAAGGATTTTGTAATTTTGATTTCTATTCTTGGAGTTGTATAAACTTTATTTTGTTCTTAATGAATATTTTATTTCATCTCATATTTAATTTCTATGATTTTAAGTATGATATTTATACAACTATTCTTCATGATCACTAAGTTAATAAAAGATCACCCATGCTTAGGAAAAATGCAGTGCCCTGCCACATTAGTTTAGGGTAGACATTTCATGCCAACTGAAGATGAATGTTCCTAAATTACTTTTGTGAGATTTTATTTGAATACTTATTAAGCTTGTAGCCAATTTGCATGTTAATCTAAGAATAAATTAAAATATAATTAATCCTTGTTGCTTTGTTAGTGGTGAATTCCATGCCCTAGGTTCCCTCAAACTGATATCATTTTAATTGCATTTCTTGTTAAATTGCTTAGTTTAATAGTCTTCACAAACTCTCTCTTTCACATTATTTTTAAGAACACAACTGTACCCCAATCTCCGTGGATCGATACCCGTAATCACTGTCCTACTAGATACGTGCTATTGCGTGGTCTTTAAAGTTGACTATCAGGCCGCGACTGTGAGAACTGGGCTATTCTCTAATAACTCTCATGAGAATCAATATTCAGCGCATGGCCATAAATAGTGCTAACCCGCACCAAGTCTATATCAATACTATGTGTGTGGCATGTTAAAATCTGGTCCAAAGAGTCTAGTTCAAGACTTAGTTCACTATGATCCTTCAGGTTAGAGCTGTCAACACTAAGTGTAGGTTCAAGTCCGGAATACACCTGCACCCATTGCATAGTATAAAGTTGCCCAAATTTCTATATATATGTGTGTGTGTGTGTGTGTGTGTGTGGGTGTATGTGATTTTATAAAATTTTGAAACTTATGGGGGACTGTTAGAATTTGAATGAGTTTTAAATGTTTTAAAGAGGTGTAAATAAAAAGAATTTGTAACCCCCAAATTTTTAAAAGAGTTGTTGTAACCTTTAAGAATTTCAAATTCCATTTGGAAGTTTCAAAACTTCCCATTATCTCTCAGTATGACCTTAATGAGGCCATAAGTATTCAACTGTTATGGTTGGATGACAAAAAGCCTATAAAGGAGCCATTCCTTGCATCTAAAAACAATACAACACAAAGTCTTCTTCTTGTTCTCCTAGTCTCTCCTTACCTCCATTTTCTCTTTTACAATTACATATATTATTTTATATTTTGGGCAACCGATATAGATTAGGTAATCTGCCTACTACAAACGTGCACTGTAAATTAGATTCGCTGTGAGCTGTTGGGTTGTCTCTTGGAGCCATCGCTGACCACCAACACCTGCACGTGGAGAGGCAACAACAGCTTTAGGACAGTGCATCTCTTGGCGTGCCTCTCACACCTTACAGGCCAGATATTTTCTTACTACTATTTTATTATAATTGTTAGATTTTCTATTCAGGTAGTTTAAATATTTTACAAAGCATCTTGCTAGATCAACAAATTCTTCCTTACCGGAGATTGCCACAACCCAAAGCACTTTTCTCCCTATTCTCCTCTTGAAAAACTGTTGATCAGGCTCAATATTCTCATCGGAGATTGCAACCGAGCCTTGTTAGAACCCTAGATAAGGCCTTTATGCCCTGTTTGGGGGAGCTGTTGGCAGTAGAGCTGTTGGAAGCAGAGCTGTTGGAAGTAGAGCTGTCTGAAGTAGAGCTGTTATAAAAAGCTGTTTGCTGTTTGGTAACTACATTCGTAAAGTGCTGTGGTACTTTGTTTTGTGTTTGGTAAACAAACTGAGAAAGTACTTTTGTATGACAAAATTACCATAAAGGACATTGCATAGTATTATACAACAGAACATAATAAAACATAACATAAATTAATACATAAATATACGATATAGTATAATATTATTGTAATATAAAATAATGTTATGTTAATATAGCATAATAGTAATATAATTATTAGAGTAAATTAATATTTGGTAATATAACATAATATTAAATTATTTAACATAACATATTAATGTATTATGATATAATGTAATATATATTATATTTATAGTATAATACAATAATAAAAGTATAAAATATTATAATTATTAGTATAAATTAATTTCTCATAATATAACATAATATTAAATTATTTAAAATAACATATTAATGTATTATAATGTAATGTAATATAATATAATATAATATTTATAGTACAATACAATAATAAAGGTATAAAATATTATAATTATTAGTATTAATTAATTTTCCATAATATAACATAATATTAAATTATTTAAAATAACATATTAATGTATTATAATGTAATGTAATATAATATAATATTTATAGTATAATACAATAATAAAGGTATAAAATATTATAATTATTAGTATAAATTAATTTTTCATAATATAACATAATATTAAATTATTTAAAATAACATATTAATGTATTATAATGTAATGTAATATAGTATAATATTTATAGTATAATACAATAATAAAGGTATAAAATATTATAATTATTAGTATAAATTAATTTTTCATAATATAACATAATATTAAATTATTTAAAATAACATATTAATGTATTATAATGTAATATAATATAATATAATATTTATAGTATAATACAATAATAAAGGTATAAAATATTATAATTATTAGTATAAATTCATTTTTCATAATATAACATAATATTAAATTATTTAACATAACATATTAATGTATTATGATATAACGTATTATAATATTATATTTATAGTATAATATAATAATAAAGGTATAAAATATTATAATTATTAGTATAAATTAATTTTTCATAATATAACATAATATTAAATTATTTAAAATAACATATTAATGTATTATAATGTAATATAATATAATATAATATTTATAGTATAATACAATAATAAAGGTATAAAATATTATAATTATTAGTATAAATTAATTTTTCATAATATAACATAATATTAAATTATTTAAAATAACATATTAATGTATTATAATGTAATGTAATATAATATAATATTTATAGTATAATACAATAATAAAGGTATAAAATATTATAATTATTAGTATAAATTAATTTTTCATAATATAACATAATATTAAATTATTTAAAATAACATATTAATGTATTATAATGTAATGTAATATAATATAATATTTATAGTATAATACAATAATAAAGGTATAAAATATTATAATTATTAGTATAAATTAATTTTTCATAATATAACATAATATTAAATTATTTAAAATAACATATTAATGTATTATAATGTAATATAATATAATATAATATTTATAGTATAATACAATAATAAAGGTATAAAATATTATAATTATTAGTATAAATTCATTTTTCATAATATAACATAATATTAAATTATTTAACATAACATATTAATGTATTATGATATAACGTATTATAATATTATATTTATAGTAGGTGATAACGTATTATGGTATCTCTCTAACAATTTTTCTAGTTAGGTGATAAAATTGATTAAATGATTACTAGATGTTTAGACGAGAATCACATAGATGAAAAATTATTTAGCATATTCTACGTGCATACTTTAATAAGGCTTGGAATATACTTCATATAGCCTGGCACACAGTTTAGCCTTTCTAACACACAATTAAGGATTGGACACAATTAATCTAGCATGGTATACATATATCTTAGCACATAGTTAATCAAGGATTGCACATAGTTAATATCCATCCTCTCTAACTTTACCTTGTTCATACTTTTTTACATTGTTGACGTAGTAGCAACAAAAATACAACGAACATTCATGTTTGGTCAAATACAAAATAAAACAACATGTGGAATTGCACTGCACTCAGAAGTCAACGAGCTATAAGTTGAGAAGCAATATGATCACGCAGAATATCCATCTCACGGTTACCCAATATTTGGCTTTGCTCTGCACTCAGTTCTTCCTGTGGTTCATTAATCTCTAAACAATCAGAAGGGAGTAGATCCTCATTATCATCATAAGGCTGAAACTCCAAATCTTTGATTGCATGATTTCTAATAAAATTATGAATAGCCATGGAAGCCACCACAATTTGGACTTGTTTATGATAAGAAAAGTTGGGCATGGTACTCAACATTCTCCATCTACTTTTCCAGCATCCGAATGTCCTCTCAATAGTGCATCTCAGGGAGGAATGTGCATGATTAAAGATTTCATGCATACCCTTTGGTTGACTTCCACGTCGAAAATCTGGTAAATGATACCTCTCCCCTTTGTAAGGCCCCATATATCCCAACATGTGAGGATATCCTGCATCCACCAAATAATATTTACCTGCATATATATATATATATGAGTTAGTATTTTAATATATTTAATGAAAGTTAAAAAAGTATACTTGCGATCATAATATATTTAATTAATATGCATACGTCTATATTATAATATATTTAATTAAAATGCATACCTCTAGGTGGGTGTGGAAATTGGAGCTTTTTTCTGTGTATAGCATCTAAAAAAATACGAGTATCATGAGCAGTACCTTCCCATCCAGCACAAACAAAAGTGAAACGCATATCAAAATCACAACAAGCCATAACATTTTGTGTAGGAATCCCTTTTCGGCCAATATATGGTACTTGTTTGGATGGAGAAATTTTCACTGGTATATGGGTGCCATCAATTGCTCCAATGCAGTCCTTAAAATAAGGCCACCAACGATGATCATCGCGGATTTTACTTGGAATATTTTTGAACTCTTTATCCAGCGGGCTAATAATATCCTTGGACATCCTTAAAACAGCATTTAAAATATGGGTGAAATATCTACTAACTGTTTCTCCGGAATGTTGAAATCTTTCTTGAACCATCCTATTCCCAAACCCATGTCCTAGAATCATCAAAAACATAGACACCAGCTCCTCAACAGGAATATATCTAGAAGCCTTTAAACCATATTTGATTTTCAATTCCATGCACAGATTAATAAATACATGTTTTTCCATTCGAAATTGTTGTTGGCATCTATATGGATTGCCATGTAAAATTTCTGATACAAACTTGTATCCGGTTTGATAAGAGGTCCTACAAGGCTCCTTTTCAATATATTTTGTGTAATATTCAGTAACCATACCAACAGTTGCAGTTAGTAGAATATTATAATTATCATCATCAACTATCTCATCTTCACTGGAATAATTCTCCTCAGAACTATTGTCAATGCTGCCCATACCTGTAGAAAACATATTATGCAAAAAATAAAACATCTGTAGCAAATAAAACAAATGATATATAAACATATAATGCAAATACATATAATATCACAAAATCATAACATCTATAATATCCATAAAATCAATAGCATCCACGATACATTATCCAAGAGATACCACAAATACATATAGTCCATCATCATTCTATAATAGAAGTTCATAATTAAAACTACAAAACATATTGCCATAATAGTACGTCAACAACTACTTATGTAAGTTTGACATTCGCTTGAGCCATTCAATTCGAAGATTGGTATCTCGGAGTGCCATAAACATCTCTCGATGTTCTCTTTTAAGGAGCACCTCAGCAGCAATCAAAAGCAGTTCAGGTTGTGCTACCATCTCAGGCATCATATGCACTACGTCCATCACCTCATCGATACTACGTCCAGGTTTATCAATCATCTTGGATGGCACTGTACTTTTCTTCTCCACTGCATCAATAAGACGACTCAATTGCTGAGATAGTTGTGCAGCACCCCCAACCTTCTTGCATTTCTTATCATGCAAAGTAGAGCTAACTCTTTTCTTTCCTCTCTCTTGGATAGCATCAGATGCAAGAGTAAGGTTAACATTAAAATTATCAGTGGGAACATCATCAATTTTATATGCAATCATATGATGGTCCTCATCTGAGTCACCTAAGCCCTCAAATGTATCATTATTAACCCCATCCAACCTCTCATATACTTCAATTGTGTCCTCAACATCCTCCTGCACCAGTAAAGCTGGTGCCCAGGCCCCCTCCCCAGTGGCACTAGTACCTCTAAATAACCTATCCAATTTTATGGCATGTTGTAGACCACGTTCTCAAAACTTAGCTGCATCAGGAATCTCCTGCAAGTTAACAATATATAGTTGTCAATAGTAGTTTATAGGTTAGTATAAAAAATCTTACAAATATTAAACTAGTGGCACGTGTACCTGCAATTTTTTTTCCCACTATGCATCTGGTGCATCTATTGTATTTCTAACAGGATCCCATCCAAGTCCTGTTTCCTTTCCCACCAATTTCATCCAAATGCTCCAATTTGCTTTCAGGTTATCCCACTTATTTTTAAATTTTTTGTAGTCATATTGATTTCCAGTCTTCTCATTGAATTTCTTAATTATATTGGCCCACCCTAACCTATTGAAATGTGTTCCTGGGCGATTACCAGCTTCAACTTCACCAATACATATATCGATAAACTCCTCTATCAATTTTTCATTCCAAATGGCCTTCCTCTTCTTCTCATCTTGGGTTGATGGACCAGCAAGGGTATGTTGGCTCTTCTTAGACATTTGTTCTTCTTACAATGCAACAACAAAGACATGAAACATTTTGTCAATCATAAGTCATGATTTCATCCATATGAATAAAACACCTTGTAAAGCATATTAGAAAAACAATGAGATATTAGACAAGGCATGCAATAAGAGGCAATTATTTGATAGAACTATAAGCATTTTCACCAGCTTGCACAGTTCTTAAATGGATCTCAGGCTTTACTGGTTTTGTCTATGTTCTTGACCATTTTTAGGCTAGTCTTAGAAGACCCATGTACTCTTTATTGTATACTTTCTCTGTATTTGGTCAAGCTAGTCTTCTTAATAGAACTCTATGTCTAATGAATGTCAATTATTTGATAGAATCAAGGATTTGATGGATGGCTATTATGATACTAAATAAAGAAATTGCCATTACCATGTATAAACTTACTCTTCCCATTCCTAACTAGGTAGCAGCATTTTTGCCATGATCTCAGGAAAAATTTGCCTACGTACCATGATCTCCTATCTTTTTAAATTTCAACTTCCAGATCTTGTAGGACTCTCTTTCTATTGGAAATAAGATCAGATTAATAGGAACATTTATTACCTTATTTATCTCCAGTATCTCGATTTTATATTGTAAATCCATTAGCACCTACAGGTTCTTTCCTTTTAGCTCTCAGAACATGCTCATATGATTCTGTAATAAATATGAAAATTGATTATTTCTAAAGGAATAAAAGTAATAGCGCACCGAGATTTCTCTTAAAAAAATTGTGAGATTGTTTGGAAATTCCCAATGCTCGGATCATGAAGACTAAAGTTTGAATCATGTAATGGTTACGTTGTATGCACATTATTTGTCAGATTAATAAGGTCCAGGGGGCATGTCTCGTAATTACGATCGAGATGAATGAGAGGGATGGCATCAGTAAACTATTTCACTAAATTAGAAAACCTGTGCCTAACTGCACTATAAACCTGTGCCTAACTGCACTTTGTTGCTTGCACTAACTACGCTCAGGCCAAAACATATTACATTGTCAAGTTCCCAATATTAGCCAAATACGATGTTGAGTACCCAATATCTTCTTGGCAATATTGGAAGTATTAGTAACAATAGTATGCACCACTAAAATGACAATAAGGTGTAAGATCTTTTAATTAAAACATGCTTCAATATTCATCAAATGTCCATTCTTGGAATCACTAGCAGTGAATTTTGTTGAAGAATGACAATGTAAGTAGTAATTTGGACTTTAAGTCAAAAGTATAAGCATAAAATATTTTGGCTAATTAAGAATAAAAGGAGTATTCTTACTTCTTAAAGCTTCAAAGTGCAATGGAGATTGCAAATTTCTGAGCCACTAGGTGATAGTACCTGACAGAAAATGATCCAATCATAAGTTAGAAGGCAACAATAATATTACCAAACTCCATTAAAATTCTAAATACAAATCTATCTTTCTCTCTGTAACAGAGAGAGGAAAAACTTGGTCCACCCGAAGAGAGAGGAAAAATTTGGTCCACCCGAACCACAGAGGGAAATCTCTCTCTCTGTAACAGAGATTTCTCTCTCTGTTCTCTCTCTCTCCCTCTGTAACAGAGAGGGAAAAGAGCTCGCCGTCCACCAGAACTCCCTCCCTGCAACAGAGAGAGGATCTCGCGGTCCACCGTGGACCGCGAGATCATTAAGCGTACAGAGAGAGGATCTCTCTGTGTTATAGAGAGAGATCCTCTCTCTCTGTAACAGAGAGAGATCCTCTCTCTCTGTAAGGGGAGGCACCGTGGACCATGGTGGTGCGGTCCACGGTGTCGCGGCTTGAGCATGGACCGAGGATCTCTCTGTAACAGAGAGAGATCCTCCCTCTGTAACATGCGATCATGGTCACCCGTGGACCGCGAGAGAGGAGGCATCGTGGACCGCAATGCTGCGGTCCACGGTGTCGCGGCTACAGCCTGGACCGCGATGCCGTGGTCCAGGGGTGGTTCTTCGTGGTCCATGCTCGAGGAGGACGGGCCGCGAGGTTGATGATTAAAAAAAAAAAAACAACACATTGATTTTGGAAGGTGCAGAGGAGGATTAATTTTTTTTATTCTAAAATGTTGTTCAAGGGATGCATACAAAAATTGAAAAAAAAAATACCTTCTCTTACGGAAAGAACTATGACGGCTAGGGTTCTTGGCTCAACCAGATTTTTTAGGTTTATAAAGGGGCAAGCTATGTAATTATTAGATTTTAATGGATCCGAAAAAGCTGAAACAGCTTTCTCCCAAAAGCTCCAAATTGGAGCTTCTGCTAAAAAGCTGTTTTCAGCTTCCCGCAAAAGCTGAAACAGCTTCTTGGAAATTTTACCAAACACACTTTTTTCCCCAAAAGTACTTTTGGAGGGCCAGAAAGTGCTTTTTGGCCCTCCAAAAGCTCCCCCAAACAGGGCCTTAGACCCTTTTCACTTTCTATTCTTGCATGAATCCCCATCATCGGCTACTTGTCGAAAATTAACCAAGGAAGATCGGTCTTCTCCACCACCAGCACTAGCTGCCAGAGATCGGGACCCATCGCCTATGTCTACTCTTAGCCATTACCGGAGCCTGCTACCGAGGACCATGAAGAATGGTGGGGTGAAAATGCTTGTTTTTGGTCATTTTCTTTGTTTGTTTCCTCTTTTTCTATCGTCGGACGTCCTATTGCGGGTCCTCCTACTGTCAACCACCACCTTAGCCACCTGCCTATGGTCCTCCTCCTCCTCCTCCTCCTCTTCTTCTCCTTCTCCTTCGTCTTCTTTCTTCTCCTCTTCTTCTCCTTCTCCTTCGTCTTCTTTCTTCTCCTCTTCCTTTGTCTATCTTATTTCCTATTTATTTCTCTTTTCTCTCTCTTCTTAGGCTTTTCTCTCTCTAGCTAGTGGGTGACCCTAGAGGATCCTTCTCTTGTAACCCACATTATTTTTGATAGAGGGGTCCTGGTCTTTGGTTACTATGTAGTATGCCAGCCTCTACCTTGGTCCTTATCAGACCTCACTAGATTCGGATATCCTCAATTGCTGTAAGCCACTTGTATTTTGGTCTAACTTTTGGTCGAATAAAATTAGCTTGATTGGACCAATTAAGTTGTTAGGCCTTACTGCTTAGCCAACCCTATCCTCCTCTATTCTTGTCGGGCATGAAATCGTATCCCTAGTAGTACCTCAATTTTTAGCTTGGTTTCTAAAATCATAAAAATTAATTGAGTTTTAATGACATTGAATAAGTGAAGCCGACTAGTCGAATTGAAGTAGAATTTTGAAGCAAGAAGAGGTAAGTAACCTAATGATTTAAAGTTTACTTTCTAAATGACTTTTAAAAAATTACAATTAGCTTATTAAATTTGGTTATGATCTTTATTTTATATTTGATTAAATGGATCAAGCATGTTATTATTATGGTCATAATTTTTTTAAAATATGTTATGTATTCTGATATTTTGCTACAATTAATTTTGATACTTTGATCGGATAATTTATAAAAATTATTATTATTATATATATATATATATATATATATATATATATTCTCAGCATGGCTATAATCTGGCTCTGCCAATGAAGATTATACATTGGCCCAGTCGACTTAGAATTTGAGAAACTAGTTTCAACACCGAGTTACTAATGAATAGAATAGTGGTAACTGTTATTTGTTATTTGGCACTTTGTGTGCCTTGTATCTACTATCTGGCATTTGTGCAACGTATATTTGTTATCTAACCCATGCTATTGGGTTACATGCCTATAGCCTGATGTTGGATATGGTGTCAATTAATGAAAAATAAATATTAAAAAGAAATATATGTATTCTTTAAGTTTTGATTCCTTTTCTTTCAATATTATGTTTCGAATTACTATTTGATTATTAATTTATTTGGTATACTTGGATCTTACTTTGATATGTTATGTCGCTTACTGAGATAGTGTAGCTCATTATCATTTCTTCTTCTATTTTCAAATCCTAAATCATAATTGCTCGGAATTACTTTGAGGAGTATGCTAGATTCCTTAGAGATATTTAAGTCAGCCAAACATCTAGCTTAGTTCAGTTTAGCTTAGTTTAATTTATTTTTGGATATTTTATTTGGCTCGAATGATCATAATTAGTTGGAACATTATGACTCTACTTACTTTGGGATATTTGTTTATATATTGAAATGATTTAATTGGATCTTTATTAAATTGATTTTTCAAAAATTGAAAAATTACCATTATTGCTCTGAATTATTATGATTTGATCAGTAGCCTTTCATGTTTGTATGATTCATCCTACAAGCATGCAATGTCTATTATTATTATGTTTACCATTATTAAATTGATTTTTCATGAAAGCACACAACCTCCAAGCTTTCCTATCCACAGGTACATCAGTCTATGTGCACAATCCTTTAGACCTTTATTCGCCTCCAATCTCCAGCAAATCACATGCTAAGGGGATGCTTTGTAATAATCTACTGGTGTAGATCAATCTTTCATCATCTCAATGTCACGTTTTCTCTCTTTTCCTTGGAAAACAAGCCTAGGGATGTCACGCCCTTTTCCTCTTTATTGCTTTGCCATGTTTCCCTCATCCTCATAGCCACATCCAACTAGTGAAGGAATATGAGAGGCTCTAGGGTTTGTGCCCAGTCCTAACACTAGAGTAGAAGTTGGACTCTTTATCTTTATAGCATCCTTTAATTGGGCGCCCCTCTATCTGATTAGGAGTCAAACTCCACATGGAGAGTTTTTCTTCCAATATGTAGAGGAGAGAAAATGAGAGGGTCTGCCCACTAGGGAAAGTGGCTGCCTGCCTCGTCCAACTAGGATTAGATGAGGTTCAGTCTATATATTGCTTGATTGGGCTTAACTCAATCCATCCAGACTTTGCTAGACCTAATCCTAGACTCAATTAATGCTCCAATTAATTTTAAAGCTTAATCGTTTAATCCAAGACTAATAATGAGAGAGTAAATAATTAGAATTTTATTTAAATTAATAACTAGAGATTGGTCATACATATTAGGCTTGTTACTGAGATAGGTCAACTTATGTTCCTTGCAGCGCTGATAATCTACCCTTTCAAGTTTTCTATGTCATACATTAGTAGTGTGGCCCCCCAAGGGGACATGGGCACCATATTCCTACATAAGTTATGTACTACAACATAGTTCCCCTTCACTCCTGTATCCTCGCATGCTTATTGAGAACATATGCATATTTGACACATTGTCATGCGATGTCCCATTAGGAACCCAAAGCATGTCATATACATTTAGATAAAACTACTCATGCAAAACCTTTACAAAATAAATAATTATTAAATATAATAATTGTGACAAATTAAATTAATTACTTTTTAAAATATAAATAACTATTTCGGTCCATGACTCGTATGTTTGAACATGTCTTTGTCCTAATACAGGCACAATGCCTTATGATGGTTTTTTTGTTTGATGTCTAACTCTCACTCATATCTGAGCATAGTAAACCATTATAGTCCATATCAAGGATATGATCCAAGGTATCATGATCGATAAATGGGATGACCCCTATTTACTTATCTATAGAATACAATAAGATGTTTTTTCGTTTAGGTTAGAGTATCACTTGTAAACAGTGTACCTGATTCATACCTCAATCCTTAAAAATGATTTTCGAGGTAGACTCGCAAAATTGATTATTCAATATAATTGCACACCAGAATATAAGTGCAAAATCACCATCTTAATAAAGAAAGAAATTTATGTAGTCATCGTATAATTGGGCAGGTCGTATGAGTCCAACATCAAGCCTCATTTGGAGCTATGAAGATATTTCAAATGTTTAGAAATATCCCATCCTTCCATGATAAACACTCCGACCACTTAAATATTTTATAGGAATACTCATGCTCTTTTCTTACTCCAAGACTATTGTGTGATGCATATCCAATGCTATTTAGTGGCCATGTAAATGAAACGTTCATGCTGTATTTCAATCAATGTTAAAACTACATATAAATAGCTTTTATGGTGTATAACCTATTCTAATATATTATATGACAAGCCAAAGACTTTCCTTATTTCAATCACCATGTTCCCCTAAAGATTAAAAATATAAAAAGCTCGGTGACTTCACTGACTGGAATTATAAAAGTAAAGATTACATCACATGCTGTTCTTTTTTCTAATCAGAACATCTCATGCTATATATTTGTCTTTACTTTTACGTTTGCACCCTACTAATGCAGCTTGGGCTGTGGTGTTCATTAGCAGCCCAGTTGCGTGTCCTTTTGCTCCATTAGAATACCATAGATGGGTATATAGAAACTTATAGAATAGATGATAGGCTGGAAGGTCCAGTCATTGTCCCAAGACAAGCAATGGAAACTGAGCATGTTGCGTTTTTTTCCATTATTTAGGGTATGTTTGGTTGGATGGAGTTGGACTCTGGAATGAGCATAGAAAATCGGAATGAGTAACTCTTATTCTAGCCATTTGGCTGGGAGGAGTCCTGTTCCCATTCCGATTTCAAAAATAATAGACATGCCCCCCAATGCTCCAAAATTCAATTTTTACATTCTCCTAGTATTCAAATTCTTCAATTCTGATTCCAATTTCAGTCATGAATCAAATAAATCGGGGGATATGACCATTCCAATCAATTCTGATTCCAAATCCTATTTAGATTCCAGTTGCAAAATCTTTTTTTTACTTTACTCAATCAGTTGTATTACTTTACTCTTGGATATAAAATAAAAATCCTTTTTATTGTGGGCTATGAAATTGGATCCTGGGGTGGTGGAAAAAAATGTGAGTGAAAGATCCCACTGAATGTGGCACCACTTTTTGTACCATTGTTCGAACAACATACCACAGGCTGAAAGACAGTCATTGTCCACCAAAGATAATTAAGCTAAATAATTATGCAGAAGAAAACCATACAAAAGCAAGCCAATGCCTTCAATTGTCAAAAATGTAATTATAGCATTACATCACACGCCTAACAGTTGCACCCCTCTTCCATCTAAGATGTGATTTTGTGTTCAAATCTTAAGATTTATCTCTTAAGTGTTTGATACAGATAATAGTGACCCATGGAGCTACCACTGCCATCCAAAAACAAGAAAAAGTTTACATAACTTTAATCCTTATTTTGTATAATTTGCTAGACATACTATGGTTCTGAAAAGATGCATGCAAGGTTTAAGATAGTTGTCTACATTGTTATTTCCCTGACAGAGAACCGTTCCCAATGGAAGATGGCAATATGTATCAAAGGTGCAGTAGGCACCTCAAGGACTTTCCCTCTGATAGCAGCTGAAGAGCTTTGTTTATGTCAGCGAAGGGCAGCTCATGGGTTATAAACCCATCCAGATTAATTTTAATTTCCTGCAAGAGTGGAAATAGGAAAGAATATGAGGGGATATTGTTGTCGAAAATTACTATGAGGAGAAGATTTAGTCACACAAAAAGTTTCTAAGCTGATGTAGCACTTTGTGATTCCAGATTAATTTTAGTTTCTAAGCTCATGAGCTATAACCCATCCAGATTAATTTTAATTTCCTGCAAGAGTAGAAACAGGCAAGATTATGAGGGGATATTGTTGTTGAAAATTACTATGAGGAGAAGATTTAGTCACACAATGAGTGTCTAAGCTGATGTAGCACTTTGTGATTCCACAGCAGCCCTATGAACAAATCAGTAGTCTTTTCATGTTGGGTAGCACAAGAAACATTTTGGAGACCAACTAGCACCCTCTAACACTACCCTCTTTGATTTTCTTATTCTTCAATCTCTCTCTCTTCTCTTTTTTTTGTGATTAAGAGCATTATTTGTTGTTATTATAATATATAGGGTTGTCAATTGGCTGGACCGGCCCGAACACCTGGTCTGCAGGCTCAATTTTGAGGACTGTGGGCCAGGCTTGGGCTTGGATATTGAAGCCCGGTCAAATCTCAGGCTGGACCTGGGCCACCTAAAGGTGAAAACATTAAGGGCTCTTTGGGATGGCCCAGCCTGAGAGCACACACCGAATTAGCTCGGAGTCGGGCTTGTCACCTTCAGGCCAAATCCAGGCGAGGCCAGGCTCCGTTCTGAGGTTCAAACCTCCTGCTTGCTTTGGGACTAGGCCCGACCCGGTCCGGCCCAATCTATTGGCACCCGTATATACATAGTATATGTGCTATGAAAAAAGAATATATTTGTTCTTATTTCGGTTGCGACACTGACCCCATTCATATATTTGTCCACAAAATCCGGCAACTGGGATTTCCCTTTAAAATCGCCAAAGACACTTCCAGTGATCCTTCGGCCATCAAAAAGCTCCATTGGATGCAATGGCAACAACCTTGGTGTTGGATGGATCCCTAAAATCACCGTAAAACCCCATCCCTGTTCATGCAAGAAATATAATTAAGTGGACTTGGTAGAGATCTAAGAATTTTATAAAAAATAACAAAACTTCCGCAAAGATTATCAATTAAGAAAGATATCACGAATAAAAGTACCTTAATTTTTCTCAAAACGTATCTTGCAACTGAAAAAATCACAAGTCAAACAGTCAACATGCTTTTCTATTTCCCCATACTCTTGATGATTTGTCTATAGGTTCTAGAAGATTGAATGTTATGCTACAAAACAAACTTCGACGTAAGAAAATATTGCTAATTAAGCTAGGTCGTAAAGGCTAGGAGCCTCGATTCTTTTTCTCTCTACATATTTCCCATGATTATTAGGTCATCTCTCCCAACATTTTTCTTTTCCTATCAAAACTATGACTATTTGTAGCCCTCCATCCATATATCTTTAATGTCGGCCAATTCGGTCGATGCTATAATTTGTCGGATCCCCGGCAGACTAATCCTTAGCTAACACAAGACCAGATATTTTTGTTGACGTTGTCCAATAAGACCGGTCAGTTTAGGGGGCATGATCCACTAAGCATTGGAATCTTCAGCCGAAGATAGAAGGCGATGACCAACCATATGTCCCTCGGAAGTAAAGCTACCAGTCTTCATGCTTCCATTCCCTGGTTTGGGCTTCCCCGTCTTTCAAGTTATGGACGGTACTGACAACGTGGAAGGCCAGGCAATGACTATTATAATCTAAAGGTAGCCATTTATGAGCATGAATCAGAATTCAATTTGTCCAAGGAAAGGGATTGGCACGAAACGTACGTCATGGGTTGACAAGAAAGCTTCACGGAGTACGTCCAGATTTCCCGCACACTCGAAGCTGTAGTCCACCCCTCCATTCGTCATTTCCCTGATCACCTGCATTATTTCCATCAATGTGGTGAAGCAAGCAAGTGTGGTGAATTTGTATTGTTATCGAAATTCATTTTTTTTTCCTGCTAAGAAGCTTAGGATAGATAAATTTATATAGTCTATTTCGAGGTATATATATGTGCATTCTTTGCTTTTATCTCTCTTTATAGTGTTCAAATAAGCGGGTGAAAAGAAATCACATATAAGGAGGTTCGAGATGGTCTCTAAAAAGCATTCACAAAATTTCATGAATGAACACTGTAAAGAATTTAGAAAACTAACATGACATTTTAAATATTTTCTTTGCAATTTTTTGAATTTTGATACTTAAGCCTTGGAAATACTGGCAAGCAGTCACATGTCATGGTTTAATTATAGCACAACCAATTTGGATATTGCTTGTTAGAGAATGAAATGGTTATCATACCTCGTTCACCGGCTTGTCGCAGTCTTTAGGGTTGATAAATTTTGTGATGCCCATCTCTCGCCCTACATGATCAGCAAAGATAGATGAGGAACCTCTCGTACGCTAGCTTGACTTTTAAATCAAGGAATAAGCTTGCATTGTGAAAGTAACATCAAGGAATAATTCTTTGAAGCAATTCAAGTTGGAACAAAGCAGGTGATCATTCAACAATCTATAACTTAATATGTTACAGCAACAATCTACACATAATTACTGAAAAGTAAATCTCCCTCGATGTGTTTGTCTAGGTGTATGCATGTGTGCATGCATGCATGCGTATGTATGTGTTTGTGTGAAAAGCCGGGATCATGTGCTTAGAAGGTGCAACCGTAAAAAGGGATAAAACGTGATACATAATCTTCATAAGTTATCCTCTTTAACTTGTCAGTCATGGAACATGGTAAAGACTAAATGATTTCTCAACAACAAAACTAATGTTAAAATGCTTGGTATTATGCTCCTAAGAATAATGGAAAAATCTAAAACTTATTGCATATAGAAGCTATAGTGGAAAAGTAATACAACAAAATCATGTTTAGTTTATTTCTAATTAATGAAAAATACTTGATGGCATAAGATTTTATAGAAAATGAAACGCATTTAAATTGGATTTTTTCAATCATCCAACTCTGTATTTATCTTTTTCTCTCTTAACATAAGGATTGAGGTTCTCATCAAATTAATCTAGTCTTTTCATACATGAGAAAAACATACCTTTCACAAATTTTTCCAAGTTAATGTCAACACCAATAACTTCGGAGGCCCCTCTCAGTCTGGCACCTTCTGCAACCTGCACAATATTTTATAATTAGAAATTTTCAACCACAAAAAAGAGAAAATGCTACAAATCTATGTGTTGATAAATTATATATATGGTAGGAAATTGCAAACCGCAAGGCCCACAGCACCAAGCCCGAAGACTGCTACGGTTGAACCCTCCTTTAGATTTGCAGTATTCCACACAGCTCCCACTCCTTTCAGTTTAATAAATATTCAAAAGCAAAACAGATTAAAAATAATGTTACCCAAAAAAATAAAAAGGACAAGAGTCTTGGACAATGGGGCAAAAAATAGTTGATTTAGATTCTGTTTTGGAAAAAAATATGGATTGTAATAAGTAAAATGACAAGTGTAAGCAAAATAATCTCACTAGGATATAAAATCAATCGAATTAATGGTATAGTTGCATATTAAGATGAAGTGCAAGTTCAGATGTTTCTATTGATAGAAGGAGATTAACTAAGAGTTTTATCATCTTTTCCATCGATCTAGTACATCTTGGGAGAGCTATTGGCAGTAGAGCATTTGGAAGTAGAGTTTTCTGAAGTAGAACATTTATAAAAAGTTGTTTGCTATTTAGTAACTATATTTTTAAAGTGTTGTGCCAATTTAACATGTGTTTGATAAACAAACTAATAAAGTACTTTTGGTATAACAAAATGACCATAAAAAACATTGCATAGTATTATACAACAGAGCATAATAAAATATAATATATATTAATACATAAATATATGATATAGTATAATATTACTGTAATGTAATATAATATTATTATAATATAGTAATATAATATTATACACTATAGCATAATAATTTAATATAATATTAAATTATTTAACAAAATATATTAATGTATTATGATATAGTATAATATAATATTATATTTATAGTATAATACAATAATAAAGATATAAAATATTATAATTATTAGCCTAAATTAATTTTTCATAATATAACAAATTTTCTAGTTAGGTGATAAAATTGGTTAAACAATTGTTAAAGAAACATTTTGTGTAATTGTTATATTTTATTACAGGTATTTTGGTTAAAAAAAAAAAGCTTTTCGACCGAGCCAAAATATGCTTTTCTAAAAAGCTCGAAATTGGAGTTTCTTCCTCAAAGTTGTTTTTAGAGTTTTTCGAATTTTTTTTACTAAACACTCCTATTTCATCTAAAAATACTTTTGGAAGGCCAAAAAGTATTTTTGACCTTCAAAAGGTCTTCCAAAAAGGGCCTAAGTAATTAGTTCGCCCATTTTATATGCAGTATATATGACATGAAAAAAAGGGCTGTTTTAACTGGTCATTGGCTTCTAGCCAAGACGGATCAACTAACTGATCAAGGTCGTGGCGTACCTGTGGAAATGCCACAGCTAAGCAAGCACATCCTTCGGAGGGGCGCCATGGGGTTAACTTTAACGACGCAGGCAGAGTCGAGCACCGTAAACTCGGTGAAGGTGGAGGTGTTGAGGAAGTGGTAGATGGGGCGGCGCTCCCCGGCCCGGTTGATGACGGAGAACCTGGTTCGGCCGTCGCCGGCCATGGTGCTCTTGAAGGGATCCACCCGGAACCGGGCACACAGGTTGGTCATGGGGGACTCACAGTGGGTGCACTTGCCGCACTCCCCGTTGAAGATGGGAACCACATGATCCCCCTCCTTCAAGTCTTCCACGCCCTCCCCCACGCTTTCCACCACCCTGTCCGCATGCAGCCAAGCCTCACATTAAATTTAAGAACATCATGTATTTATAATACGTTGTTATATATATATATATATATATATATATATATATATTAAGCTAATTTGCTTACCCGGCTGCCTCGTGGCCAAGGATTCGAGGGTATACACGTTGCATCTCATTCTGGTATCACAGGAGGAGGGAGACAAGCAACAAGAAAAGCATGGAGAGAAAAATAGATGCAAATTAATTGAAGGAAGTATGAAGATGAGGAGAGAAATATCTGATGTATGATAACATATATAGTTTTTGGTAAATTAGTATGAAAGGAGATTGGTGTTTTCTTTTAGTTAGAATTATAGGACAATACCAGGCCTTTCCAAGCACCGAGATCGGTGTGACAGATGGAAGTGAAGAGGATCTTGATCCGGACCTCCATTTTTTGAGGGGGCTCTACTTGCACCTCTTCTATCACGAGGGGTTCTTCTGGACCCCATACAACCGCAGCTTCACCCAGTAAAAAAGATTAAGAAACATTTAGATTTAGCACACACAAACCCAGAGAGAGAGAGAGAGAGAGAGAGAGAGAGAGAGAGAGAGAGAGAGAGAGAGAGAGAGACTTGATACCTTTACAAGTGATGACTTTGCCGGCGGTCTCATTGGCTTGGAAAACATTGGAGAACCTATTGTTAGAGCAATGGAAGCCATCACCATGTTCTTGGCAAGCGCTCCCCATCTCTCTCTCTCTCTCTCTCTCTTTCTCCTCTCTCGGGGATGCGATGTCGGTATGGTTGCGTGGAAATTAAGAGCCAAAAGAAGACAACGGCATCTCGATCTCAGAGTCATAAATGTTATAGCCAAAAGAAGGCAACGTTACCATAGGGTTGCCATATACAAAAGATATGATGCGAGCAGGATAGTCGGATAGAATATCTTATCTTACCAATATATATATATATATATATATATAGTCGGATAGAATATCTTATCTTACCAATATAATATATATATATATATATATATATATATATAAAATAAGGACTAAATAAAGAATGCCTATTAAAGATATATCAAAATCAAGTGAACGAAGTTGATATTTCAAGATTAAATATAAAATGACGGTCAATCCATAAGTGCACATCCATTTGTTCAATTACGTATATATTTATTTTGGGAGAAAGTATCGAAATAAATAATATGAAAATTACTTTCAACCCTCTATAAAAGAAGTCAATTACAGCCACTGAACGATTGCATAAGAAAAATCTTGGTCAGAAAATGATGATGGTATGTGATGCCTCTTGTGGTCTGTATGACTTCCTATTCTTGTCTAGATAATGTTTATATTTGATTTTCCTAGCACTATGTTTAAAAATGGAAATGTTGAAATTTAAAAGAAATTAATTAGTAAGTATGTTTTCTTTTCTCAAAGAAAAAAAAGAATATTTTGTATGATAGATTTTATTCCTAAGGAATCGGTCGAACCTGTCAGATCAATTTTGTTCAAAAATTCGATTTACATAGTTAAAATTTTAAAAGACGATGACTGATGAAACGTTATGCGTATCCCAGCGGCCAGGCCGCCACCTTTGACCCGGCTCTTTTCATTCAAGGTGTGGGCCCCATGGACCTTTTTCAGAAGTACGCTCGAAGGATTCCGAGTTCTCATGTCATCACCTCGTAAAGGGCCATGTCCCCAGCCACGGGGCAAGTCAAACCTGTATCGAACCTGAATTATTGGGCCATGCTAGAGATATTGTGAATTGAGCTCAGTAAGTTATTGGGCCAAGATTGCATAGGTAATGGTCCTTGTGGTAAATTATCACTCAGCTCTATGAAGACATATTTATATATTTATTTTTGTGTAAATGTAACAAAGATATACGGTATTATATATTTTTAATACTTTTGGTTCTATTATATTAGTTGAAATATTATTTTAGTATCTAGTTCTCTCTCAAGAAAGAAATTAGTAAATGGATCAGATCCATCATAGACTTAACGTGAAATGAATCTGATGAGGGAAATATCGGACACGTCGATCTCAGACTGAACTGACCTCTCTGATCTCGGTATAAACTGATGTAGATGACTTCAGATTTAGTCGAGCAGCCAAAAATAACTACAGTTTTTGGCAGCCCGCGGCTATGGCAATACTGCTGCAATCGGTGCGTGGTCAGGGCTATACATTGCCTACACAAAGCGACGCCCGGACCGTATACATTGACCTGACCACTAGTGCAGATCACATCAGGTCAGGTAATGACAAAACAAGCTGCCCTATATAAAAGGATAGCCCAAGAGACCTTAAGTAGGCGATATCATTCACAAAGATCTCAATTCTACTAAAATCTCTCTCTTATATATTGTTGCTTCTCTATCCTAACTTAGACATCAAAGGGTCCCTCACCGAAAGCTCTCCAGCAAGCAGACTTCTTGCAATTTATCCCTATAGGAGAGCAGCTATCCCTACTTCAGCCACCGGTTCAGCTCAGCTCCTGCCGACCTTAGGGCATCCAAGCTATGCTCCGACCTCGGTTCGAATTTAGCAGCAACAAACTAGCAATAGAATAATGGCCCACCCCCCAACTATATTGATATCAATTAGAGGAAAAAACAGTTAGCATGAGGTTGCGAGGAGCACATGGTTGTCTCATGCCTCGCAATGTCATGCTCAGACCTCGCGAGAATCTCTATAGAGCCCGAAACTTGCTCTGCCGATGCAACCCCCTGCACTTGTGGATAATAAATAGTTCAACATGCTCATACAACAGGTGCAGACTCTAACCGTGGCAGTTTAGGGCTTGCAACATCAAGCTGCACGATCGAAACCGATCCGGCTAGAATTAACTCACACCAGCCACTATTTTCAGCGACCAGTACACCATATGTGCCTAGTCAGTCATCACTCTCGACGCCAAGACTTAGAGCAATTTTGTTAGAGTCATCACACCTGACGAGAAAGTCCTAGCCATGATGGAAAGCGGCATATCAAAGTCCCATTATGGCAAGGACTCCACACTAAGCCTCACGCCTTCTCGCCATGTGGAGCCCCCGCTCCAGCGGGACGTCGACCTCAATATAAGAATCAAAGAGATGGATTGAAAGACTCAAGCCCTTAGGGGACATGCACTGACGGTGAGCAATAACCTTAACTTCTCCTTGAAGCCCCCCTTCACCCATCATATCATGAAGGAATAGATCCCACCTCGGTTCAAGCAGGAGCGGCCCAATGTATTTGGGGGCCTAAGGCCGTTTTATCTTTCAGGCCTTCTCTGCAGTGGGCCGATCTAAGGCGAACTTACAGAGAGCCTTTTTTTCTTTCTATTTTGTCTTTAAGATCTTTCCTGCGATGGGCCTTTTTTGGGCTAGGGCCTTAGACGACCGCCTAAGTCGCCTAAGAATTAGGCCGACCCTGGGTTCAAGATGTCATAAGTAGAGTTGTATGATGGCACCTCGGATTCTCTGGATCATTTGGAGAGCTTCAAAGCTCTAATGATGTTGCATGGGGCTACTAATGCTGTGCTTCGCAAGGCCTTTTCTGCAACTCTTCGCAAGGTCGCTCAACTCTAGTCCTCAAGACTTCGGCCTAAATCCATCTACTCGTTCGAGCATCTCTAGCACCTCTTCGCTTTGCACTTCATCTCTGGCTGAAGACAGCACTGCGGCTCCAACACACTACTCGACATCAAGCAACATTGAAAGTAACATTGAAAGTTCGCGACCTTGATCAGTCAGTTGCAATGTTAACGATGAAGAGCAGCCTATATCTGTCACACTTTCTCTTCTCCTTTGAGAAGTACTTCTTCACTGACTTTGCCAAAATATTGGCATGGACAGACAAGTATGCCAACACGGAGGAAGCTATGGCCTTCCATCGTGAGTCCGCTGGCTAGAACCTCCTTGAGGAGGCAAAAGGAGGCGCAGGGAGGGAGGTGAATCAAGGAGTGCTTCACCTTGGCATGAAAAAAGTGTAGGAGACTTAACGGATCTGATCCCAATTTTAAGAAGATGAACCGCCTCAAACCATAGCACTTGGAGACTTCCTTTCGCTGTTAGAGGCATGGATCACTGGTTCTTTGATGGTGGAGGAGAACAAGAGCCAAGCGGAAATAGAATCTTCTTCCTTATGGCCTAGGTTTCTTGGGGACGGCGGCTTACGTGCATAAGAGGAAGAGAGGAGAAGAGAATAGGATTTTCACGAAGAAAGGAGTATCATCTGATTTCATTCCATCCATACACAAAATACGTCAGTGTATATATACATGGTTAATCATGACTCAAATCCAAAAATCTCTCTAGGCTAAATCATGTGAGAAAGCACTCAACCCAAACCCATGTACACCCATGACTTGTATGCTCTCTCTCCCTTTGAGCCTAAACCTAGCCCAATAATAGTTAGCCCCCTCAAGACCCAAATACTAGAGTCTTAAGCAAGTAGAAGTCCAAATACCATCTCTACCAAAATCTAAAACAGACTAGGGGTCGACCCTTTAACAGCATAAGTCGACCCTTGCTCTTCAGGGATCGACCCTTTAACAGCATGAGTCGACCCTTGCTCTTCAGGAGTCGACTCATTAACAGCATGAGTCGACCCTTGCTCTTCAAGGGTCGACTCATTAACAGCATGAGTTGACCCTTACACTATTTTCACTGCAGTTTCTTGCATTCCTTACTTTGGATACGCCACACTTGTACCCACAAAGAGCTCATGATGGCCCAATAGCCCTCCTCGAAAGTTTGAAAGGTACACTTCTCTTACTGTCTCAACGACTCAAAATTCTTATGGAGATTGAAGGCTGATGCTACCTGCGCCCTCTGCATCGAATGAAAGCCCCGACGACCAAGAGAGACAAGAGAAAATACTACCGCTTCCACTGAGACCATGGCCATGACACTAAGGAGTGCCTCCAGCTCAAGGATGAGATTAAGGCATTCATTCGACGTGGACGATTGGATCGATATGTCCATGCTCGACATGATCGAGAAGTGCCAGTCTTAGCCTCTGATCTGCCGTCCTAGGAGCCGATTGACAATTGTCTAATTGCTGGAGTCATCAACATGATTGTTAGCAGTCCTAACGAGCCTTAAGAGGTCGAAGCTGCCCCAAAGAAACAATGCACAAGAGACATCATCTTCTTTTATGACACCGACTTAGGAGGAGTATAGAGTCCTCATGATGACGCTATAGTTATTTCTCTTTCTATCGCAAAATACGACATAAAAAGAATACTTGTTGATAATGAAGTTCCACCGATATATTATTCTACGATGCTTTTCAAAGATTGAAACTACCTTTTGAATAACTCTGAAAAGTCAACATACTCCTAATCAGCTTCTTAGGAGAGTCGGCTCCTATGGAAGGCATGATCAATTTGCCGGTCGCCGCAGGACAAGAGCCTCGAAGTAACACTTTGAGTCTTAACTTTCTGGTGGTTCGTGTCCCCTCAGCCTACAACGCAATTTTGGGCTGACCTGGTCTGAATGCTTTCCGAGCTATGGTATCTACCTATCCACTTGCTCATGTAATTCTCCACAGAGAGCGGGTGGGAGAAATACGAGGTGACTAAATGATGGTTCGTCAATGTTACATGACCACCCTCAAGAAAAAATAAAGGTAGAAATTCCACCGATAGGATTGGACACAATGGACGAATTGAAGGAGCAACAAGGAGAATTGGCCAAAGAGTTGGTTCAGGTCCCCTTAAAGAAAGATGAGCCTGACAGAACAATTTAAATCAACTCCAACTTAAGTGAAGAAAACTGACACAAAGTAATCAACTTTCTCCACATCAATGCAGATGTTTTTGCTTAGTCGGCTACTAACATATCAGGTATAGGCTATGAGGTGATGGTTCACAGGCTTAACGTGGACCTGACTCACCGACCTATGCGGCAGAAGAAGAAAACTTTCATCGTAGAAAGACAACAAATCATTGACCAAGAAGTTGACAAACTCTTGAAGGTCAACTTTGTTGTAGGTACATTATCGGATGAATTAGATCGGGAAATGGATCAAAGCGCACGAAATGGTCGCAGGTGAACTATTCCGATTGGTTAACCAACATGGTATTTGTGAAAAACGCTAATAAAAAATGGCGAGTTTGCATACACATACTTGAATTGAATCAGCTCTCGAGGATTGGTCTATAGATGCAACCTTGGGACATCAGTTGCTAACCTTTATGGATGCATTCTCTGGGTACAACTAGATTAAAATGGGACCTCAAGACAAAAAGAAAATAGCCTTTCTCACTAGCAGGGCCTCTGCTACTACAAGGTATACCTTTTGGCTTAAAGAATGCAGGAGCAACTTACCAACACCTCGTCAATATGATCTTCAAGGAGCAAATTGGCCAAAACATGGAGGTGTATGTCGACGACATACTCGTGAAAAGACGAGCAATAGGGCAGCACATGGACGACCTAGAGAAAATGTTTGCGACCCTCGAAAGGTACCAAATGATGCTCAATTCGATAAAGTGTGTCTTCGGAGTCACCTCGGAGAAAATCTGAGCAGTACAGAACATGCAGTTCCCACAGACCGTCAAAGAAGTTCAGCGCCTGACTAGACGGGTCACTGCACTGGCAAGGTTTGTCTTTAGATTGGCGGAGTGTTGCCTTCCATTCTTCAAGGCCTTGAAGCATCAGAAGAACTTTCAATGGACCGAAGAGTGTCAAGAGGCCTTCGACCTACTAAAGAAGTACCTTAACATCGCCTCTCCTAACCAAGCCATAAGTCGAAGAAATGTTTTACTTGTATTTAGCCATTACTCCTTCTGTTGTGAGTTTAGTCCTGGTGTGAGAAGAAGAAACATACCAGAAATCGATCTACTACACAAGTTGGATTCTGCGAGATGCTGAGACCAGATATTCCAAATTGGAGAAGACGGTCAACATCCTTATCATCTTAGCTCGGAAGCTTCGGCTATATTTTTAGGCCATTCAGTGACAATCCTAACCGACCAGGCAGTAAGGCATATTATGAAAAAGTTGAAAAACAAAGGTCGGCCAACAAAGTGGACAGTGGAGCTAAAAAATTCGACCTAGAGTATAGACCCTCGTCATCCTTCAAAGCATAAGTGTTAGCAGACTTTCTGGTAGAATACACCATCCCTAATAAAGATCCTTTCGAGCTCCCCAAAATGAAAACCACAGACAAGCCGTGAATCCTGCACGTAGATGGGTCATTAGGCCCGTGGGATTGTGAGGTTGGGCTCATTCTTACCAGCCTAGATGGAGAATACGCTCTGGGATTCGAGCTCTCGACCTCAAATAATAAGGCCGAATATGAAGCTCTCATTATTGGGCTCAAGCTTTCCAAAGAGCTCGAGATCGAGCGGCTGAAGGTCTTTAAAGACTCATAATTGGTCGTTCACCAAGTTCACAAAGAATTCAAATCTCGGGGACCATCGATGATCTAATATCTACAAGAGGTAAAGGACATCACCTTCACCATACATAAGTTTGAAATATAACAGATTTCTCGGACGAAGAATGCAAGGGCTGACTTATTGTCAAAATAGGCCACCTCAGAGACTACCAACCAGACCAAAGCTACATACCTCGAAGTCCTAGAGATGTCGAGCATCGACGAGCTCGAGGTCATGATGAACACTACTGGTGAGATGAGCTAAGTTAGATAAATCCCCTCGTCGATTTCTTGAAGGACGAAAAATTTTCTATGGACTAGGCTAGAGCTCGCCGGATAAAGCTACAAGCCTCCCACTATGCTCAAGTCGAAGACAAGTTATATCAGAGATCATTTTTATTGTTGCTCCTCTAATGCCTCCATCCAATCGAGGAAGATTATGCACATCGTGAAGTGCTTGAGGGATCTGTGGTAATTACCTTGGGGGTAGTTCTTTGGCCTACAAAATCTTGTGGCAAGAATACTACTAGCCGGCCCTACAGAAGGATGAGGCTAACCTCGTCAAGAGATGCGACCGATGTCAACTCCATGCAAGCATCCTCGTGAAGAGATGCGGCCGATTAGGGCCCCTTGTCCATTTGCACAGTGGGGAATCAATTTTCTCAGACCTTTTCTAATGGCAACCAAGTAGCGTCGTCTCCTTTTTGTAGCAGTGGATTACTTTTTCAAATACGTAGAAGCCAAACCAATGGCCTGGATTACCAACGTGAAAGCTCAAGACTTTGTCTGGAAGGCCATAATTTGTATGTTCGGACTTCCTTGGGTGATCATCACCAATAACGGGCATCAATTCGAAAATGCCCGATTCAAAGAGTTCCTCACTGAGCTTGGCATCGATCATTAGTTAACTTTAGTGGCGCACCCCCAATCCTATAGGGACTGAAGGCAAAACTGGACCAAGCAAAGGGACTATGGGCTGAAGAGCTCTATAGTGTCTTGTGGGCATAACGAACCACGTCTCGAGTTCCCACTGGGGGGACACCCTTCAACCTTGCTTTTAGAATGGAGGTAGGGATCCCACTGGAGATCGAACTTTCGTCACTTTGGGTGGAAAGCTTCGATGACCAAACAAATTTGGATCGGCTCCAAGCTAACCTCAATCTACTAAAGAAAACCAGAGGGCAAACTCAAATCTACATGGCGGCGTACCAATGGAAAACAACTTGGTACTATAACATAAGGGCCGAAGGTAAGTTCTTCCAAACTAGCAATCTTGTCTTAAGAAAGACCAAACCCTCCCAATCAGGAGAGCTCAAAAATGTGAGCCCAAATTGGGAAGGCCCATACCAAGGGGCCGAAGTGGTGCGACCGGGAGTGTATAGGCTGGAGCATCTTGACAACACTCCAATTTCATAGATTTGGAACTCAAACAATCTTTGCATGCATCTATTATCAGTAAGGTTCATTATAGTCCGAACTTATTTTTAATAAAATTATTTTGTTGTGTGTCTTTTAGATCGAACAATTATGACAAACATATTTGACTCTGGACATCTTGAGAAGATCTGGGCCCCAACCTAAGACCTCTGAGGTCAATGATAGTCTGGTAAGAAACTGACTCCAAGAAGACATCTCGAGCTAACTTGGGACCTCCTCAAGTCAAGATCACTCGGAATTCCTCCAGAGATGAACTCCAGAGAGGCCAACCAAGGAGATACCCTAGCCTGACCTGAGACCTCCTCAGCCGAGCTCACTCGAAATTTCTCTAGAGACGAACTTTGGAGAGGCCAACTAAGGAGACATCTAGGCCGACCTGGAACCTATTCAAGCCGAGTTCACTTAGATTCCTCTAGAGACGAACTCCATATAGATCAACTAAGGAGACACCCTAGGCCAACCTAGGACTTCCTAAAGCCAAGCTCATAGGAATTCCTTCGAAGACCTTCTTTGGAAAGATTGACCGAGGAGCCCAAGATAGGCCAAAAATCTCTGCCGATCCTCTAGTTAGAATTGAATATAAGAAGAAACATCAAAGAAAAGTTCGGTGCAACAACCTGAACTCAAGTAAAGAGTAGACAACACAAGCAAAACTGAAGTTAGGTACTTTGAAAAATTCTTTACTTTTATTACTTTTGAATATATATATTAACCTTGACAAAGGCCAGGCAAAAAGAGATGTACATCAACCTAGGTAAAATCAAGTACATCAAGGCCTGTTCTTGCCATCGCCCTTGCTGCCTCCTCTGCCCTTGCTGCCTTCGCCACCTTCACTATCCTTTTTGCTTTCTTTGCCAAAGTCAAGTTGAAGGATGAACAAGTCCATCCCTGGGGAGAGTAGCTCGGCCCGAGCTCGGTATTCCTCAAAGCCCTTTCGCAAAAGCATCGGTCATATTCTCCTCATACTCATGCTTGAACTAGTTCGAGGAGAGGTATTCCTCGACCACTTTGTCATCCCTCTGTGTGGCTTGGATGATGAGCTCCTTGGCCTCGACGACCTTCCCCTCGGCTCAGATAACAAAATCTCTAGGCCTCGTTGGCTTATACTCAGCCTAGACCAGCTTTGCAGAAAGCTCTGTGGCTCGCTCCTCGATAGCTCTAAAGGCCTCCCTATCTGTGGATAGTTGGCTCTCCTTATTTTTTTCTGAGTCCACGAAGTCAAGGCATGGGCTTCCACCGACTCGATCTTGTCTTCAACCACCTTCGCCCTTTTCTTGGCCTACTAGGCCCACTCCTCGGCATGTTGGGCCAACTCCTCGGCAACCTCCCACCTCGTCTTGAGGTCCAAGCCATGCCTCGTGAGCGTCATGATCGACTCATACATGTAGCCGACCTCATGAGCATGTTGAAAAGAAGAAAAAGGATTATATACCTAAGTAAACAACTTAGTGAAGATTTTTAAGTTAGAAGCCTACCTGGATGACCGAGGTGAAGGTCCTATTAAACAACTCGCTGATGCTGATGGAGCACATGATCTCCCTGTTGGCCTGGAGCTGCATAGCTCGGACCATCTTCTTTGCCACCCTGAGGGACAACGAAGTTGAATCAAACTCTTGAACTGACCACCTCAAGATGTAGGTCCTAGAGGCACAGGCCGGAGATGAAGGGCCCTCCTTAACTAGAGCGGACGAGCTTGGGCCTGACTGAGCTGAGGCATAAGTCGAGGCATAAGCCTTGGAGGACAACTGGCAGGAAAACATGGCAGCAGCAGAAGGTTGTGCAAGGACGACCCCCTCCAAATGTGTTGACCTGATCGACAACATAATATTGACCTTGAGGTCGAGCTCCACAATCTCCCTTCGAGGTACTGGCACCTTGGGGGAGACCTCAGGAATCAAGGCCTCGGTGGTAGCTTCCGCAGCGACCTCGATGGTAGCTTCAGCAGTAGGGGTCGATGAGGATTCTTGCCTCGACTTCTTTTTTCTTTGGGGGGTTTCACCCCGGATGCTACAGCCGCCCTCTTCCAGATCTTCTTGTGGATCACTGCCATATCGGTCTTCATCGCTGTGACAGCTGTAAAATCGAGAACAAGGTCAGAAAACAATGTGATGAGGTGAAAAGAGAAAAAATTCAGAAAAAAACTTATCCTAGGGGTCGGCCGAGCTTAAATCCATGTTGGTCAGCATCTCCTCAGACAACAACTCCTGCAAGGCAGGAATCTTAGGGAAAGACTTGAGAAGTTTGTCCAAGGATCCTTGATCATCGTCAGAGAACTTCGGGGCCGATTCATAGATCTTTAAGGTGTCCTCCATATGGTTTCAAACTGCTAGGGCTACTTGGAGGTAATAAAGAAGAATCTCCATTTCCATCCTTGAATGGAAGAGAGAGTATCTTGGATCAACTAGTGGCCTTTCCAAGAAGAAAAGTACCACCACCTACTATTTTGAGGATCTCTTTAGAGTGAAGCATCTCCAAAAAAGTGAAACCAAGACTGGAATGTTCCAAAGAAGACAAAGAGTAAGAAAGCTGGTGAGAATCTGCCCAAAGTTCGGGACAAGTTGGGTTGGAATGAGGGTATAGACCCTCATCATCTGGATAAAGAAGGGGTGGAAGGAAAGTCTCAACCCAGCCCTAAGAGTCTCCTTGTATAGGCCGAGCCGAGAAGGAGGAGGTCTAACCAGGTCGTTAGGACCGGCATGCTCAAAGATGAACTCAGAAGGAATCAAGTTCTAGGTTCGGACGAGGTCCATCTCCTCTTGTGTGAGGACGGACACCTCGTAGCCTAAGCTCGATCAAACCTTGGACTTAGTCGGAGGTGATGGCTGCTGAGCCTAAGGAGAGTGGTCTGACGACCAACTCCAATATGAGGCGTTAACCTCAGCATCACTTATGGTGGGAGAGACATAGAGAAGGACAAAGGAGAAGACAAAGAAAGGGTCGAGCAGCGCTGAGCAAAGTACCTACCAAAAATCGAGTAGCATAGAAAGCATCGGTGCTGAAAGATGGAGGCCTCGTCAGAGCACCACCCGGAAGCTTAAAAATGTAAGCACTCTGGCAGAGGAGCAAATGAAGTAAAGATTGTAAGCTGAGGAGAGGGGCTGCCCTTATATAGAAGCATGAACGACCCTAATCAAAATGCTAGGCAGATTAAGCCACAGGTCAGCTCGAGATAAGGCACGAACAGTTTACCAGGATCGCTACATTAATGGTGCCTTGGGACAACCCGGTAATGATGGCGCCTCAGGATAGCCTAAATATGTTGTCGCTTTGAAGACCAATCAACATATTTATTGCCCTCTGACAAAAGTTCTATCCTTGATCGAGGTGACAACGTGACTTCAGTCACCCAAACTGAAATGCAACTCATCCTCGAAAATGAGGGACAAGTGATGAGAGAAATATTGGACACCACAACCTCGGACCGGACTGACCTCTTTGATCTTGGTATAAACAAAGGTGGATGACTTCAGATCTAGCCAAGAAGCCGACTAGCCGTGGAGCCATTCGACACCAACTGACGAAGACTGAAAGTATCTCGAATTAGACAACTTCATCCCTACCCAAGAAGCCAACTAGTCAAGGAACCAATTGATGCAAAAATAAAATTGTTCTCCCAAGTGCAGGAGAATCGCACAAGTAGTAAATTCTCGAAAGTCCGAGGTCGAATCCTCAGGGAACGAAATATGTATGAGATTACTTAGTATAATTTCAGATTAATTAATTCAATAAATTTATGGATCAAAATGATGTTTTAATTTCAGAAATTAAAAGCAGAAAATAATATATCAATAAACAAAGTTCTATGAAATAAAGATGGTAGGGATCTGGAATCCCCCTTGATGATATTGCATCCAAGAAATAAACTCTATGGTTCTTGATTAAAAATGAATTGTAGGATAGATCTAATCATGGTATATGTTTCATGAACATATGAACTCAATTTCAAAGCATTCGTCGTGCTTTCTACGTCTACGACGAATTAAATACTAAAGCAATCCATATATCAATAATCATAATCCATTAAAGTGCTATCTACGAAATAACTATGCATGGATCAAAAACTTATCAGTAAATATAATTCATTCAAGGCAAAAGTTTAGAGTTTACTTCAAAGAGCAATACATCAAAGGTTCCTCCATCTCCCTCCCTAAGAAATTAGCCACTCATTGAAAACATTAATCCCCCTTTCATTTTCTTTCTTTTTTTCTTTTTCGGAAACAGGGGCTCCCCTGTTTCCCTTTCTTCTTTTCTTTCATTCAATCGCCAGCTCCTCTGTTTCCTCTCTTTTAAACCCCCGAGAGCCTCCCTTCCCTTCCCAGCCGAGAGGGACATGCGGTGGAGATGGCCGGATGAGATGAAATCCCGGGAGAAGGGGATGGACGTGGACGGCTAGAGATGCTCGCGGACGGAAGGATGAAACTGTGGATCCGGAAGAATCGGACGCTGGATGGATCGCGATCTTCGCGGGATGCACGCGGAGGCTGGGAAGATGATCACAGAAGCTGGGATCTCGGAAGAAGTTTGAGGTGTGGAAACTGGATCACGGACGCCTGCGGGAGAAGCGGAAGGAAGCTGAGATCTTTGCTGGAATCTTGGATGCGGACGCGTGCGGGATCTGGGAGAAGTTGAAGATCATGGGATGCTGGGATCTTCGGACTCGGATGGGAGAAGCGCAACGGATAGCAGGGATGCTGGGACGCGTGGACTGATCACGAGTTGATGAGCTGCATGCGGACTGGGAAGCTTCGCGGGGATGAATGCATGGATTCGGATGATGTGCTGTGGGTTGCTGGCGCAGAGAAGACGGAAAACAGTTCCTTGGGGTCGCAAATTCGGAAGACGCCCGGATGGATCGCGCTCTTCCACGCTGGCGCTGTGAACTGGGATGACCTGATTGCGGGTTCCAAGAGCGGGGAGAAAGGGTCTTCGGACGTGGCAGCTGATGCGGGGGTGACGGCTGGGATGAGTGAACTCCAAAAGCCTTTGAAATGGGGGAAAGAAGAGAATGCTCATTTCTTCCACGCAGGCGGAGACGATGAATAGATGCCGGCTTGCAAAAGACTGAAGCTGCAACGAAGTAGACGGCTGAACTTGACCTCCTCCTAGTATGCAACTGGGGTCGACCCATGCGGTTGGCTGGTCACCTGCGGTGATGCATATTTTTGGACCCGATGCACATTTCAACTTGATTTACGATCACCTGCACCCAACAAAAATAAAATATTAATGCAGCACTGTTATCATTATTTGTTAGTAATAATGCTAATTTAAGTAATGTGTAGATCGCACTTTTGTGCTCTCATCACCAATCGACATGTGCCAATAACAACTGATGGTTCTGGCAACCCATGGTTGTGGCAGCACTACAATCGGCGTACAATCAGGATCGTACGCAGCCTACACGGGCGATGCCTATTCCGTAGACGTACACCTCACCACTGGTACACGTCACATTTGGTCAGGTAATAACAAAATAGGCTGCCCTATATAAAGGAATAGCCCAGAGAACCTCAAGTAGGTGATATCATTCACAGAGAACTCAACTCTTTTGAAATTTCTCTCCTCTATAAGGTTACTTTTCTATCCTAACTTAGGCATTAGAAAATCCTCCGTTGGAAACTCTCTGGCAAGTGGACTTCTTGCAGATCATCCCCAAAGAAAACCAGCTATCCCCACTTAGGCCAGTCGGTTCAGCTTGGTTCCTGCTGATCTTAGGGTCATCTGAGCTATTCTCCAACTTTGGTCTAGATTCAACGACAATAGAATCCATCTAAAATAATTTTGCCCTAGATCTCTGGTGGACATGCCTACCTAATAATTTCTCCTCTCAAAAAGGATCTAAATTTTTTTGGCTTTTCATTTTCTAAAAAATATAAAAATTAACTTTTGGTCCCTATGAGATTTGGAGCTGAAGTTGGAGTTGAAGTCTTTTGTTGCTCTTCACGTTTTCGGAGATCTAGTGATGAGATCCTCCGAACTCCTATCCAATAGAATTATATTAGTATAAGAGCCAAATTGACATACCTTGACCCTCTATTTTTTTTTTATTTGCATCATGTCGTAAAGGAGGAAAAGAAATTAATTGATAGAGTTGCGATCGACTTTGATCATTACTGATTACTAGGCCTTGTTGCTTGGTGGATTGGCAATTCACCATAGATTAGATGGGTAGAAGCTAGAGGTCAACTAGCCACTGGATGGGAATGGTGGCATGGCCTGGTGGATGTTGCATCCATATTCATTTTCCTTATTGTACATAAATAAATAAATATATAAATTATAATTTCTTTTCAGATTAGAAATAAATTACATATACATTCAATAGTTTGAAAAACTTATGCTTATCCCTCTGAGATTTATTTTATTTAAAGTTTTAATCCACAACTTAACAAAACATTAGTCAAATCATTAACCTTAAGTGGAACCCAAATACTACATTACAAAAATTTTAAAAAAGATCAAAATAACCTTAAGTGACATAACAACCATTCAAAGATAAAAAATATATATATGTGTATCCTTCTTCCCATCCAAGGCTAATTTTGACTATTTACATGAAGTAAACGAATTCATTAGTGCCATTAATTTAATTAGATGTAAGTATAGGTTTTACAAACTAGCAAATGTAAGTGTAATAAATTCAAATCTTAGAGAATTTTTGTAATTTATTCAAACAAAAATGGCTATCCTTGGGTGGAGAGAGAGGAGAAGGGAGTTGTGGAGGCTTGAATACGTAGGGTCCTAGTGGGGCTCTAATTGGATCATAGGGAGTTTCTATTTTGAATTTTAAAATTAGACCCAATGATGCTCAACTCAAGTAAACTAATTAAGCCTTAATCTAATCTAGTTAGAATCAGGTAGCTACATGAATCCTTTTTCTCCATTATACTTGGTTTAGGGTTATACTTTTTGAAACGTTGAGTTATGAAGTCTTTCCTTACTACATTCCATGTAATTTTGCATTTGCCTTATCTCTCTTGATTCCTTCTACGTATATCGAATCAATCCTTCATACCAGTTCATTCCTCAGCCTATGTTGTAATAAGTGTCAAGTTTGTCAAGTAGATAAGTGGCAGGCGTAGAACATAAGTTTGTACATGCCACTACCCCCACACTATAGAATATATAGGAAGACCTCAACATGAATTTTGTGTTAGGACATCCAAGAACACGAAGGAGAGTAGACTTAGTATTTGTGGTTGTTGATCGATTATCAAAAGTAAGTAAAAAATTTTGGATCACAATATGAAGTGATAGATTTTGTAAAACCATGCAATCCCTTATCGAAAGACTTGTGCATGTGGCAAAGCTATTGTTTCAAGAGATTGAGAAATTATATGGTGTTCCAAAATCTATCACTTTAGATCATGATGCAAAATTTCTTGCTTACTTCTAGGCTACTTTTTGTAGGAGGTTTGGCACGAGTTTGAATTATAGAAGTACTAGGTAGGACAAATTGAGGTGTTGAACATAACTTTAGAAAATTTAATTTGTAGTATCTAGGAAGAGTAGCATTTCTTAGGCATGTGATAACTAAAAGAAGGAATTTCTGCTAATCCTAAAAGGGTAGAAGCTATTCTGAGTTCGAGTAGACCGACCAATGTTTCTGAAATCCATAGTTTTCTGGGTCTAGTAGGATATTACAGAAGGTTTGTAAAAGAATTTTCTAAAATTGCTGCACCTTCGATTTGTTTGACTTAGAAAGGAGTCAAGTTTAAATGGTTCGAAGAATGTGAGAGAAGTTTGAAGAATAGAAAAGAAAATTGATATCAGCCTCTATTCTCACCATAGCTTGTGTGAGTGGAGATTTTACCGTATATAGTGATGCTTGTAAGAACGGTTTATGATGCGTACTGATGTAGCATAATAAAGTTGTGGCATATGCATCCAAATAATTGAAATCTTATGAACAAAATTATCCTACATATGACCTGGAGTTTGCTATAGTGGTATTTGCACTTAAAATCTAGAGGCACTATTTATATGGTAATAATTATAAAATATTCATTGATCATAATAGTTTGAAGTATATCTTCACCTAAAAAGAATTAAATATAAAATATGGAAGGTGGCTAGAATTAATGAAGGATTATGACTTATCCATCAATTATCACCCAAGAAAAGCTATTGTTGTAGCCGACGAATTGAATAGGAAATCCTTAGGTAATCTGGTAGCATTGATTAGTACTCAGAAACATATTCTAGAGGATCTAATAAAATTTAATATTAAAGTAAGTGTGGAGTGATTGATTAAAACCCCATTTGATTTTGATGAGCTCAAAGCATTTGAGTATATCTTGTGATTACTAATGAATTCAATTGAGTGTTTCAGTGAAAATCCTGTCCAAGTGTCTCTAGATTTGGTTCATAGTATTTTGGATAAGGTAAGAAGTCTGCTGAACCAAAGTCTGAGACTCGAGTCGACTCCCGAGTATCACGAGTCGACTCCAAGCGTATCAAGTTCACTGGCACGAGCTCGAGTCGACTCCAGATCAGTACGAGTCGACTCTGACTGAGAACAGACAGAAGGACAGAAAGCTTCAACTCAGAAACTGTCAACGAGTCGACTCCCGAAGTGCGCGAGTCGACTCCAATGTTCAACGAGTCGACTCCAGGGTAGTAAGAGTCGACTCCAAGAGAAACACAAAGAAAAGTCAGAGAGCAGTTTTCGGGTCTGAGATTCGAGTCGACTCCAGTGGAACGCGAGTCGACTCCGATGGTTGGCAGGTCGACTCCAAAAAAGGTAAGAGTCGACTCTCAGAGGAACACAAGGAAAAAGTCAGAGAACGATTTTCGGACTCTGAGATTCGAGTCGACTCCCGCAGTACGCGAGTCGACTCCGAGACTGAGCGACCATCAACAGACAGAAGACCATGTTACTGCCTCTGAGATTCGAGTCGACTCACAGACAGCTCGAGTCGACTCCGAGACAAGCTTCACGTCAAAAGGCAGAAGACCAACTTTCGGAAACTGAGAGCCGAGTCGACTCCAAGGAAGTTCGAGTCGACTCCAAGACTGGATGAGCTAAAAGACAGAGAATCGAGAGTTCGGGCTCTGAGATTCGAGTCGACTCCCAGGACAGTCGAGTCGACTCGAGTAGACAAAATTCAAAATTGGATCCACGGACTTCAGTGGATGAGCCGACTCCAAAATTGCCAGGTCAGCTCCAGAAGTTGGCGAGTCGACTCCAGGTCAAGACGAGTCGACTCCCAGTCAAGACGGCAACTTTAATTCAAATTTGGAACAGTTGCCGAGTCGACTCCGGAAAAGCGTGAGTCGACTCCTGCTACAGCCGAGTCGACTCCTGATCGCGCGAGTCGACTCCAACCCACCAACGGTCATATTGTCAGGCTGCGCAGAGTGTGCAGAACGGCTAGAAAAAGCAGAGTAACGGCTAGTTTCCGTGGGGGTTGGCTTAAATAGCCACAGAGGACTGTAGCAAGGCAGAGAACAGATATTCCACTCCAAGCATTCAAGTTTTCAAGCTCTCCAAGTGCTCTTAAACGAAAAAAAAAAGATCTGCATTTACTGCTCCAACAACTTCTTCCCAACAATCAAAGCTTCCTCCTCCTGCATTCAAGTCGACCACTCTTTCAAGAGGAGACCGGAGTTCCAGAAGCCATACCTCTTCACCAGCTTAAAAGCGTTTGAGGGCTTCTAACTCCTTTACGATTATATTGTTTTAAATCTGCTTTTTGAGAAGCTATTTTCTATTTTCTTCTATCTCTTGTATTTACTTGATTCAATCGGGGGATTGAATCAAGGGGTTTAAGGTTGGTTGGTGAGCCAAGTTAAAACCAACGTGTGTAAGGGTTTGATTGTGAGCCCGGAAAAACAATCGGGGTTGGTTCTAGTCGGTGAGCCTGGAAAAACCGACCGAGTTCGTTGTGAGCTCGTAAAACAACAAGTTTGGTTGTGAGCTTGCAAAACAACCGGCTGTAATCCAAGGGGGTTATAGTGAAATTCCCAAGTGAGACTTGGGGAGTGGACGTAGGAGCAAGGGTTAGCTCCGAACCACTATAAAACTTTGTGTTTGTAGTGCATTGTCTCTTATCTTCTTCCCCGCACATTACTCACAGCACTAGGCTTTAATTAAATAACTTGCTATAGTTTTTAATTAATCATCCACAAAGTTTTAATTAGCCAAATTATTTTAAAAACCCAATTCACCCCCCCCTCTTGGGTTGTCTATCTGGGCAACAAGTGGTATCAGAGCCAAAAACTCTTCCACTCAAGAGTTAAAAGATCAAAATGACAACCCCATTTGGATCTTCTCACATTGAGGGTCAGTCCACCCAAAGACCCCCTTTCTTCAATGGATCTGACTACTCATACTGGAAGGCTAGGATGAGAATATTCATCCAAGCCCAAGACTATGAGATGTGGTCTATTGTAGTAAATGGGCCATACATCCCATCCATTTACGCAGATGGTGTTAAGGTACCTAAACTAGAAATGGACTGGGATGAACATGACATGAGGAAGGCACAATTAAACTCTAAAGCAATGAATGTCTTCTATTGTGCCTTAGACCGTAATGAATTCAATAGGGTTTCAACTTGTAATTCTGCAAAAGAAATTTGGGACAGACTTGAAGTGACCCATGAGGGCACGAATCAAGTCAAGGAATCCAAAATAAACATCTTGGTTCATAAATATGAACTATTTAAAATGGATTCAAATGAAACAATCACATGCATGTTCACTAGGTTTACTGATATTGTCAATGCCCTAAAAAGCCTTGGCAAGAACTATACTAACAGTGAGCTTGTCAGAAAAATCCTTCGGTGTCTACCAAGGTCATGGGAAGCTAAAGTGACGGCAATCCAAGAAGCCAAGGACTTGAACAAGCTACCACTTGAGGAGCTTCTTGGATCCCTTATGACGCACGAGCTCACCATGAAACAACACAACGAGGAAGAGTCCTCCCATAAGAAAAAGGTAATAGCTTTAAAGTCTACTTCATCTAACAAAGATTTATCTTGCAGTAGCAGTAGTGAAGAAGAAGAAGATGAGGAAGATGGTGGTGAGGCACTTCTTGTGCGCAAGTTCAAGAAATTTATCAACCACAAGAAGTCCTATCATCAAAGGAGAGGCCCCTCAAATTCCTACCGCAAGGACAAAGGTAAGGAAAGAGAAAATGAGGGGATTTGGTGCTATGAGTGCAAAAAGCCGGGACACATAAGAGCGGAGTGCCCCTTACTGAAGAAGGGGAGTAAGTACAAGAAGAAAAAGGCACTTGTCACTACCCTATCGGACTCCGACTCATCATCCTCCTCATCAGATGATGAACAAGAAGAGAAGGCCAATTTCTGTTTCATGGCCAACGAAAACGAGGTAACTTCCGACACGCATCCTGATTTTTCTTTTGATGAACTTTATGATGCATTTAATGAATTAATGGTAGAATATAAGGCTATAAATCTTAAGAATAAAGAACTGAAAATAACTAATCAATCATACCTACATAAATACGATAAATTAGTTAAGGATAAGGATCTTACTAAAGAACTTAATGATCTAAAAGCCGAAAATCAGACACTAACTAAAGAACTTAACAAATACAAACCCTTAGTTGAAAGATTTACCTATAGTTCTGAAAAATTAAACATGATACTAAATAGTCAACGTGCAGTGTTTAATAAAGCCGGTTTAGGATATAAACCAAGGAATAAGCAAAAACTTCTTAGTAACTTCTTTGTTAAAGCTGGAGAAACAAAAACTAAGAAAATAACCTGCTTTTGTTGTGGTACAGTAGGCCATAAAGCAAATGTATGTAATTTTAGGAAAAGTAAAACTAAAAGAAAAATTAAAAGGGTATGGGTTCCAAAAGGAACCAACTTGACTAACCATGAAGGACCCAAGAAAACTTGGGTACCTAAGATGACATGATTTGCTTGTGTAGGAGTGTCTTGCAGCCAAGGTCAACAAAAATTGCTGGTATTTGGATAGTGGCTGCTCAAGGCACATGACGGGTGATAAAGACCAATTTTTCACCCTTGAACCTAAGAA
The DNA here is from genome assembly GCF_009389715.1 of Phoenix dactylifera. Classification (NCBI taxonomy): domain Eukaryota; kingdom Viridiplantae; phylum Streptophyta; class Magnoliopsida; order Arecales; family Arecaceae; genus Phoenix; species Phoenix dactylifera. The sequence goes on from NW_024067913.1 coordinate 261,992, forward strand.
GGGAGGTGCTGTGACGTTTGGAGACAACAACCAAGGTCACATCATTGGTATTGGTAAAGTTCAAATCATCCCTTCTACTTTTATAGATAATGTTAGATATGTTGATGGTCTTAAGCATAACTTGTTAAGCATCAGTCAATTATGTGATAAAGGATATGATGTTATGTTTAAACCATCACTATGTATTATAACAAATCCTAATGATAATAGCTTAGTTTTTAAAGGAATTAGACGTGGAAATGTATATGTTGTAGACCTAGAAGATCTTGCAAAACATGACCAATGTCTAGTTGTAAATGAAACTAAAGATAATGATGCTAGTTGGTTATGGCACCGTAAGTTAGGTCATGCAAGCATGGACACAATAACTAAATTAGTTAAAAGAGACTCCGTGATAGGTTTGCCAAAATTAAAATTTGAAAAGAACAAAATATGTGAAGCATGTCAATTTGGCAAACAATCTAGGAACTCTTTTAAATCCATAAAATGTGTCTCTACCTCTAGGCCTCTAGAATTATTACACATGGACCTATTTGGTCCAACTAGAACAACAAGCCTAGGTGGAAATAAATATGGTCTAGTCATAGTAGATGATTACTCTAGGTACACATGGGTCATGTTTCTAGCACATAAGGACCAAGCATTTTCAATGTTTAAAAAGTTCCATAAGGAAGTAACAAATGCTAGAGAGTCTTCAGTCATAGCCATTAGAAGTGACCATGGTACCGAATTCGAAAACCAATTATTTGATGAATTTTGTAGTAAAAAGAGGATAACCCATAATTTTTCTGCACCTAGGACACCACAACAAAATGGAGTTGTGGAAAGGAAGAATAGAACTCTAGAGGAAATGGCTAGAACGATGTTATGTGAAAGTAACCTCCCTAAGTACTTTTGGGGGGAAGCCATTAATACTTCTTGCCATATATTAAATAGAGTTTTATTAAGACCCATTATAAAGAAAACACCTTATGAACTGTGGAAAAACAGAAAACCAAAAGTTAACTATTTTCATGTTTTTGGATGTAGGTGTTTTGTACATAATAATGGGAAAGATAATCTAGGGAAATTTGATCCTAAATCTGATGAAGGAATATTCCTAGGTTATTCTACAACTAGTAAAGCCTATAGAATCTTTAATAAAAGAACCCTAGTTATAGAAGAATCTATACATGTTGTTTTTGATGACTCTAGTGACATCTCATCTAGTAAGAAGGTTAATTTTGATGATGATATTGAAATACTTGAAGAAAAGATAGATGAGATGGGATTACAAGATGATAATCAAAAGTTGATTGAAGGAGAATCGTCAAACCAAGAGCCTATAGTGGATCATGGGCTAGCTAAAGCTTGGAGGTATGCTCACGGGCATCCTAAGGAACTAATTCTAGATGATCCATCACAACCGGTTAGGACTAGAGCATCCCTTAGGAATTTGAATAATCATCTAGCTTTTGTTTCACACTTTGAGCCCAAACATATAGAAGAAGCCGAAAATGATGTAAATTGGATAAATGCAATGCAAGAAGAACTAAATCAATTTACTAGAAACAAGGTTTGGGATCTAGTGGAGAGACCTTCTGAATATCCAATTATAGGTACTAAATGGATATATAAAAATAAGCTAGATGAAAATGGAATTGTTATAAGGAATAAGGCTAGACTAGTAGCAAAGGGTTATAATCAAGAAGAAGGCATAGATTTTGATGAAACCTTTGCTCCCGTAGCTAGACTTGAGGCAATTAGACTTCTATTAGCATATGCATGCTCTAAGGACTTCAAACTATATCAAATGGATGTAAAGAGTGCTTTTCTAAATGGGTTTATTAATGAGGAGGTGTATGTAGAACAACCTCCTGGTTTTGAAAATCATCAATACCCTAATCATGTGTATAAACTGAACAAAGCACTTTATGGACTAAAACAAGCACCTAGAGCATGGTATGAGAGACTTAGTAAATTCCTATTAGAACATGAATTCTCTAGGGGAAATGTAGATACAACATTATTTCTGAAAAAGAAAAATAAGGATATGTTATTAGTACAGATTTATGTTGATGATATCATTTTCGGTGCTACTAACAATCGCCTCTGCGAGGAATTTGCTGATTCGATGCAGAGTGAGTTTGAGATGAGCATGATGGGAGAGCTGAACTACTTCCTCGGGCTTCAAATCAAACAATCTGAAGGAGGCATCTTCATCAATCAAGCAAAATATATCAAGGAGATGCTCAAGAAGTTTGATATGGAGGGCAAGTCAATCAGCACCCCCATGAGCTCATCATGTAAGTTAGACCAAGATGAATCAGGTAAATCTGTAAATCAAAAACTTTATAGAGGTATGATAGGTTCTTTACTGTATCTTACTGCAAGTAGGCCTGATATTATGTTTAGTGTGTGCATGTGTGCTAGATATCAAGCTAATCCTAAAGAATCACACCTAGCTGCAGTTAAGAGAATCTTTAAATACTTAATTGGAACTAAGAACATAGGGCTGTGGTACTCTAAAGAATCTAGCCTAAACTTAATAGGGTACACAGATTCAGACTTCGCTGGATGTAAGCTTGATAGAAAAAGTACCAGCGGGTCCTGTCAATTTCTAGGAGAAAACCTAATCTCATGGTTTAGCAAGAAACAAAACTCGGTTGCATTATCCACTGCAGAAGCTGAATATGTTGCAGCCGGGAGTTGTTGTGCTCAAATCTTATGGATTAAACAACAATTAGAAGATTATGGCATTAAACAAGATAAAATCCCCATTAATTGTGATAACACAAGTGCCATAAATCTCACTAAAAATCCAATTCAACACTCAAGAACTAAACACATTGAGATAAGACATCACTTCATAAGAGATCATGTATTGAATGGTGATGTGTCACTCCAATTTGTGTGTACTGATAATCAATTAGCAGACATTTTTACAAAACCCCTAAGTGAAGAGAGGTTTAGTGTGCTTAGAAGGGGATTAGGAGTGATTGATCCATCCTAGTGGGGTTTTTCACTAGATTAATTGATTTTGATAATTAGAATGAGGTTAAAATAGAGTTTCTATGCAGTGATCATCAAATCAGTCCTTAATTAGGTGATTTTCCCTCATTTGGCACGATTATGGCATGGTTTTTAGGTGCGTGCCAAGGTTAGAGACGACTCGAGTAAGTTTCAGAGCCGGCTCCTAAGGGGGAGTCGACTCGCGCATTTGCGGGAGTCGACTCGCAAAGTTGGCAGCTGAGGGGGAGTCGACTCGCACACTGTCGGGAGTCGACTCGCGCATATTCTGGAGTCGACTCGAGGTCGAGTCGACTCGCGACTCAGGGGAGTCGACTCGCAGTCGGGATCCGACTTTTTAACCCTAGGTTTGTCGTTTCGCAAACACTTTTCCTCAAGCCGCCACTGTTCACAAAGCCCTAGAGCCGACTCCTAGGTCGTCCCCGATCGTCTCCAAGCCCTTTTCCCGTCGATTTTTCGCCGGACATTGAGTTTCCGTCCGTTCCTAAGTCATTTCCGGTCCGTCCCGAGCTTCCTCTGTCGGTCCTTCACCGTCCTCTAGGTATTTTTCTTCCCGTTTAGGTCAAGATGCCTCGTAAGACCGTGGTTAGGAAGAGGTCCCGTCCCGAGGCCGGTCCCGAGCGGCGCTCCAAGGCGCGGCACGATCCCGCGAGGCAACCACCTCCGGCTCGTTCCCCGCCTAGGGCGGTTCCCGCGAGGCCATTGGCCGGGAAGGCCGTCACCTCCGGGAGGTTTGTCGATTTCGACTATCTCTCCCGGGAGGGGTTCACCATAGGCGATAGGCTTAGAGCCCAGGGCCTAGAGTACTTCCTCACCTTGGACCTTCCCACCTATCCTGGCCTAGTTCAAGAGTTTTACAGTACCGTCCATCGGGGAGATGGAGGTATCGAGGGCACGGTAGTAGGTGTCCCGTTGCGTGTCACAGAGGACCTCATTGCCCATATCCTTCACCTTCCATTAGTAGGGGTGGCTCCCGCACACCCTGAGGATAGAGTTGCGGCCCTTACGGTCGTCTTAGGGCATCCACCTCAGTCCCCCCTAGATGAGGTATCTGCTAGCTCACTTCCTATTGAAGTGAGAATCCTTTTGAGCATTCTGTCCAGGTCCATCTTCCCTAAGACAGGGAGATTTGATTTTGTGAATGAGAGGGACTTAGCTATTATGTCTTATATCCTTCAGGACACCCCGATCAACTTCCCAAAGCTCATTTATAGGTATATGTGTGAGCCCCTAGATAGACCTAGGCTCTCACTCCCATACGGGATGTTATTCACTCTTCTTTTTAGGCAGTACGAGATTCCCATTCCTGAGAGGGAACCCTCTCGTGCCTTGCGATGGACTGATCGCTTATGTACGGGGACTATGCACAGGATGGGGTTTCGGAAGAGAGAAGGGATCTGGGTTAGGAAGTCCACTCTCACTGCTCAGACCACCAGACCATCACCCAGTCCTGAGCCAGATTCAGACTACCCAGACCTTCCAGACCATCCAGACCTCCCATCCACTCCTCCTGCTCCTACCACCTCTGCCGGACCTTCCTCCTCAGTTCCACCATCTATGGAGGTCCGTATTGATACAGAGCAGCTCCGGGAGCTGCGGCAGGAGATCGTCCGAGATCTGAGGGATGAGCTGCTTCGGGAGCTCCGAGGTGCGGTGCCTGCCCCCACTCCTGCACCCGTATCTTCTCAGTTGGTCCCTTCCTTGACAGCCGTGACTGACATGACGGCTCATGTACGGGAAGAGATCTACAATGTCCGGAGTTTGGTCCAGGCCCAGTTCCACAGCATGAGTGAGGTCACGAGCTCCACTCGACAGATGCGAGAGGAGATAGGTCGTGACATGCACACCACCACCGAGGGGCCGAGCACTTGGCGAATGTACGCATCGACAAGCTGGACGCACTTCAGACATCGGTGACTGGGCTTCAGGCGTCGGTGACAGAGCTCTCCACTACACATAGCAGAGCCACCACGTCTATTATCACGCAGCTCGGACATGTGACAGATGCAGTCACCCTCCTCATGGAGCAGAGCCGATTGAGAGGAGGAGCACCATCCTCGAGAGGAGGTGCCACATCCTCCAGAGGAGGAGATGCATCCTCGAGAGGGGGAGCTTCATCCTCGAGGAGGACATAGATGTGTTTGAGTTGTGTTTTGTCTTGCTTTGCTTTACTTATTGTATTCTCACATGTATTCACATTCATATCAATACAATGAGTAGACATTTTATCTTCAATTATGTGCTTTGCTTTATGATTGATTGTGTGTGATTACCTCCTTTTTGGTATGATGACAAAAAGGGAGAGAAATATGTATAAAATGTGTAAAAGGGGAGAAATATGAAAAATATGTAAAAGAAATCAATGGAAATAAATAAAAAGATAAACTCTTAAAAACACACTCAAATTTGTTCTAAGTGGATTCGGTACCTCGAGGCTCATTATCTCTCTTTTGGGGCTCCTAATGGAGTAATCTCCAGAATCTATTCAAGGGATATTCGGAGATTAGCTGAATCCTACTCAAGAACAAATTGACAGATTTTCCCTCTAAAAAGATAAAATTCAGTTCAAAAACTTCAAAGCATTAAAAGGAAATTCAGAGAATCAAAACATAGTTGAATGCATATGTTGAGGGGGGGAATCTGAATCTTAATCAAGCTAAATCATTAATGACATATAAGCCAAACAATTGATTGCATAATATGAAGGCTTATATAATTCCAAATGAAAGGGGGAGCTTTAACTCCGAAATTTAATGTTTCACTCCTTTCAAACTTGGATAAATTAAATTATCAGACATTTGAATTCATTTATGGATTTTACTTCATTGTTTTATGAGCAATTCATTTTACATATACTCAAAGTTTTGTCATCATCAAAAAGGGGGAGATTGTGGAGTGATTGATTAAAACCCCATTTGATTTTGATGAGCTCAAAGCATTTGAGTATATCTTGTGATTACTAATGAATTCAATTGAATGTTTAAGTGAAAATTCTGTCCAAGTGTCTCTAGATTTGGTTCATAGTATTTTGGATAAGGTAAGAAGTCTGCTGAACCAAAGTCTGAGACTCGAGTCGACTCCCGAGTATCACGAGTCGACTCCAAGCGTATCAAGTTCACTGGCACGAGCTCGAGTCGACTCCAGATCAGTACGAGTCGACTCCGACTGAGAACAGACAGAAGGACAGAAAGCTTCAACTCAGAAACTGTCAACGAGTCGACTCCCGAAGTGCGCGAGTCGACTCCAATGTTCAACGAGTCGACTCCAGGGTAGTAAGAGTCGACTCCAAGAGAAACACAAAGAAAAGTCAGAGAGCAGTTTTCGGGTCTGAGATTCGAGTCGACTCCAGTGGAACGCGAGTCGACTCCGATGGTTGGCAGGTCGACTCCAAAGAAGGTAAGAGTCGACTCTCAGAGGAACACAAGAAAAAAGTCAGAGAACGATTTTCGGACTCTGAGATTCGAGTCGACTCCCGCAGTACGCGAGTCGACTCCGAGACTGAGCGACCATCAACAGACAGAAGACCATGTTACTGCCTCTGAGATTCGAGTCGACTCACAGACAGCTCGAGTCGACTCCGAGACAAGCTTCACGTCAAAAGGCAGAAGACCAACTTTCGGAAACTGAGAGCCGAGTCGACTCCAAGGAAGTTCGAGTCGACTCCAAGACTGGATGAGCCAAAAAACAGAGAATCGGGAGTTCTAGCTCTGAGATTCGAGTCGACTCCTAGGACAGTCGAGTCGACTCGAGTGGACAAAATTCAAAATTGGATCCACGGACTTCAGTGGATGAGCCGACTCCAAAATTGCCAGGTCAGCTCCAGAAGTTGGCGAGTCGACTCCAGGTCAAGACGAGTCGACTCCCAGTCAAGACGGCAACTTTAATTTAAATTTGGAACAGTTGCCGAGTCGACTCCGGAAAAGCGTGAGTCGACTCCTGCTACAGCCGAGTCGACTCCTGATCGCGCGAGTCGACTCCAACCCACCAACGGTCATATTGTCAGGCTGCGCAGAGTGTGCAGAACGGCCAGAAAAAGCAGAGTAACGGCTAGTTTCCGTGGGGGTTGGCTTAAATAGCCACAGAGGACTGTAGCAAGGCAGAGAACAGATATTCCACTCCAAGCATTCAAGTTTTCAAGCTCTCCAAGTGCTCTTAAACGAAAAAGGGAAGATCTGCATTTACTGCTCCAACAACTTCTTCCCAACAATCAAAGCTTCCTCCTCCTGCATTCAAGTCGACCACTCTTTCAAGAGGAGACCGGAGTTCCAGAAGCCATACCTCTTCACCAGCTTAAAAGCGTTTGAGGGCTTCTAACTCCTTTACGATTATATTGTTTTAAATCTGCTTTTTGAGAAGCTATTTTCTGTTTTCTTCTATCTCTTGTATTTACTTGATTCAATCGGGGGATTGAATCAAGGAGTTTAAGGTTGGTTGGTGAGCCAAGTTAAAACCAACGTGTGTAAGGGTTTGATTGTGAGCCCGGAAAAACAATCGGGGTTGGTTCTAGTCGGTGAGCCTGGGAAAACCGACCGAGTTCGTTGTGAGCTCGTAAAACAATAAGTTTGGTTGTGAGCTTGCAAAACAACCGGCTGTAATCCAAGGGGGTTATAGTGAAATTCCCAAGTAAGACTTGGGGAGTGGACGTAGGAGCAAGGGTTAGCTCCGAACCACTATAAAACTTTGTGTTTGTAGTGCATTGTCTCTCATCTTCTTCCCCGCACATTACTCACAGCACTAGGCTTTAATTAAATAACTTGCTATAGTTTTTAATTAATCATCCACAAAGTTTTAATTAGCCAAATTATTTTAAAAACCCAATTCACCCCCCCCCCCCCCCCTCTTGGGTTGTCTATCTGGGCAACAGTAAGGAAGCATGAACAAATTTATAAACACTGTAAGTTTGGATTGTAAAATTTTAGAAGAAACTTTGTGGTATGACTTGTAAGGCATTTATAGTATATGATGATATTTTGGGTCAATAGCTTAATTATTCTGATATTCACCCCCTTCCGTATATATATGGTATAATTTTCAAATTATATTGGATTCATTGGCAGGAAGAATGTCTTGAATGCTTATAGAATTAGTTTGCAAGAGTATGCAACGACTGTTTATGCTCTCAAATAGTGATTCTGGAACTCGAGTCATGTCTCTTGACTCCATGATCTTGAGTAACATCTCGTGACCCAATCTTGTAACATCCACGGTGAGTAAACCCATCTACGCTCCGAGCAATTTTCTTTTTTTTTTAAAGGAAAAACACCAAGTCTGTTCAACTAGTCAATAACGACACTGGAGTCGCCCCTCCATCGACGGCATTACGGGTTGCAGCTCGTGAAGCATATGACAAGCCTTCCTAACCGGCTCAGAGCTGGACACAGACCACCGAGATGGTAGCACAGTTAGAACGGAGATTTGTTTCAAACGGAATGACTCAGATTCGAAACACGCCGGCATCGATGTCCTTCATCTGATTTGTCCGTTGAAAGCGCTACTGGTCCTCTTGTACTGAGGTGGTGCTAGAGTAACGTACTCATACACGGATTCGCTCGTGCTGGTTGGAAGGGTATGAGAAATTTTCTACCTGCATTGAACATTCTCTTGTGGAAAGAGGGCTAGTGGGGCTATTACGTGGGTGAGGTTAATTTTTTTTTTTTTTAATACCAAAGAAAAAAAAAAAAAGCTGAACACATAGGACTGTCGTGTGACGTACAGAGGCATTGCAGCAACAGTGATGATAAGGACCTCACAATCAGTACGAATGGAGTTTTTTGGACGTTTTTATATCAATAACTTGAATAATAAAATCACCGATCAGTACATTAAAAGTTTGTTAAGGTACCATCACAAGAAGACAAAAAGGTGGGGAAAATATTCTATGAGAGGATTTAGATATATTTGGCTGAAGCCACACCATTCCTGTAAGAGGGGGCCACGATTCTTACTTGATAAAAGTTAGTAGGATCATGCCATTTAGATATATATAGTCTAGAGTAATGCAGCTTGTTATCAGTGTTATACTGCTCGCTCATTTTCTTGGAAGATTGTTTTGGCATTGTTTCTTTTTTTTTCTTAATTTAATATAATATTGATTTGTCCTTTGCAAAATCAACGTTGAGAGATGGAAAATAATAACTTCGACACTACTTTGAGGTCAAAATTTAACGGACAAGCAGATTAACTCTAATGAACCAAATTAGCTTCAAAATGCTGCGAGTCAAGGAAAAGCATTCGACGTGTTGACCACGTTGACCACCAGCCACAAACATGCGAGTGGACGCATGCAAGTGTTGGAATCCATCATGGAGAAGTCAGTGGTCCTCAGCAAAGGGAATTCCACTCCAACTTCCCACTAATGACTTCCTCTCCTCAACAGTTGCTCTCCCCATTATTACCTCCCAAGAAAACCTCCACTAAAGCCCGTCCTCTTAAGTTTACCTTCAAATACTTTGGGACTGCAACTCCTCTGAAAGTTCCCACTCTTCTGCCTTTGGGATTGCAGCTGCTCTGAAAGCTCCCAATCTTCTTTTTCTTACTCTTCAGATGGGCTGTGCAAGAAGGATCTCGTCCCCTTAAAATGTCATCATCGGCCCCTAGTGCGGTGGGTGGAATAGAGTCCCTGAAACGTGGGTGGCTGGCCCTTGTATGCTTGGACTCCATGAGTTCTATACTTTTAAGACAACCTTCAACGTTCTTTCCTCTCTTCTGACCCCTTCTTTGTTTACATCCCTTAGTTGTCTTTTTTTAAGATTCTGTATGCCAAAGAGACCCAAATCTTTGAGATCAAGAGATCTACGTCCTCCCAACCCTTACCGTCTTTTGAGAACCATCGAATCACTTGGTAGGGCCAAACCGAACGCGTAAATCCCACACTACATCCTATACATTAGTAAAGAGGAGCACAGCAACAGGAAGAGGAGGACTGCTATCTTTTCTCTTCACACATCGTTCTCTGGAGAAGAGAGGGAGAGAGAGAGGAAGAGGGGAAAAAATGGGTAACTGTGTGTTCAGAGGTTTTGGAGAGGGAGGTGGCTTGATGATAAAGGTGGTGACGATCAACGGCGGCGTGATGGAGCTCCATCCGCCGGTCACCGTGGAGTGCATCACCAATGGGTTCCCGGGCCATGGCATCTTTCGGAGCCGCGACCTCTTCTCGAAGCCGCTTCTTCACAACGAAGAGCTCGTCGGAGGGGAGTTGTACTATCTCCGCCCCCTCAGCGACTCCCACAAGGGCCTCCCCTCGCTCGTCGCTCCTTACCGCGTGTCCTTTGACCACCATGGGTTCTGGAGGCGGCAAGACATGGAGGTGGTGCCCAAGTTTCACACCAATGGCGGCAATGGAGGTGGGGTTGGTGGGGTGTGGAAGGTGAAGCTAGTGATAAGCCCGGCACAACTTAATGAGATCCTGTCTCAGGATTCGAGGACCGAGGCGTTGATAGAGAGCGTGAGGACGGTGGCCAAGTGTGGGAATGGAGCGGCCTCCGTGGCGAGCTCAGATCAATGGAGCTTGGCTAGCAGCAGGAAGGCTTCTTCCGAAAGCATGGATTAGCAGCCTGAAGAAAGAAAACTTTTTCTTTCTTAGGGTTGTCCTACTAATAACATATAATTGGGAGGTAATGTTAATACTATGAGTCTCTGACTCGCTTGTCCTTTGTAATATTAGAATGACTTTGTGTCCCCTGAGACACTTTGTTATGCTTTTTCTCCTTTATCTTTCTGTGGGAGTGTTGGTGCCATCATGGGGGAGCATGTCGAGCTGTCCTTTGTTATTATGTTTTTTGCTTTTTTTCTTTTCTCCTTTTTTCCCTTTTAATTTCCTTATGGAGATGTAGAGACTGACAAAGGAAATCTTAGAACATGGATTGGCTTTCTTATGTTGCTGAACAGTTGGATTCAGCATTATGAGCTACAAGTGTTTGGAGTGGGACTTGCGATCAATCCAAAGGGCATTGAGTTGTATGCCTTGGTATGTTGTTTTGTAGCAGCCAAAGGTTTGGCTTTTTTAATCTACTCGTCTTGTAAACTTGTTCAAGCATATTAAAATGTTGATCTTTGGATCACTTGTTTGTTTTGGTTTTCCTTCCTGCATACTCCTGCATCATGATAATTTTCTATTTTATCATAAACTAGGAAATTTGGTAGTGAACGATCAAGACCATGAATGAGAACAATCAAGATAGGCACGTCTACAGGATCACATGGGGTTCCTATATATACCAGCTTGCTTTAATATCAGAGCAGAGTCCATATGTATCCCTTATAGGCCAATAGATTTAGAAAAACTAGACAAGAAGAATTGATACACTGTTGAGTGTAGAGGCAGGTAACTCTGAATGAATAGGGGACCTTATGATGCGACCAATGGTGCTCAGGGTAGGAGTGGTAATGCTTAACCATTTAATTCATTTAACTTAATTTAATTCATTGTAGATCATATTGGTTATATGTTTAATAAAATGGTCAGATTCGGATGTGAATTTTGAGATTAGACTTAAGTTGATAGATTTGTTTTACTTATCTTGTATCCGACCCGATCTGATTGCGACCCCAACTAAAAAGAGCCCTATCTTGATATTTGGGGCTTGCCTCGATACTCTATTAAATAAAATTAACCTTCAACGAAAAACATAAAAGAAATGGATTTTTATGTTTATACCCTTACAAATATATATATATATATATATATATATATATATATATATATATATATATATATATATATATATATATATATATATATATATATATATATATATATATATATATATATTATATCTTATTGTGCATCTATCCTCGATCTCATAATTTGCTTAACAATGTTAGTTTAACTAGCATTTTATTAAATTTTTTTATTTATATATTCTGATAAATATCTAAAATTGTGTGTACATTCTCACAAATTTACTATTTTCATATGAAAAGAAATTTTATTTCCTAATAGATATCATCTATAAATCAATCAATCTTAATTGAGTTCTCCAAAAAAAAAAATGAAATAAAATCTTAATTGACAATAACTTTAAAACTGATATTAATTGATTTAGACTCCTCTTTATTGTTCTCATAATCGACATTAATTTCAAAAAAGTTAAAGCTATTAGAAACTTAATAGGCCCATTGTTAAGATCAACAAAAATCTAACATGTTAACAATCTAAACATTCAGATAGAATAGCCAAAACAAATATATTTATTCAAATCATCTGGGATTTATTTCGCATATTCCATAGAGACTTTGCTGAAGAATGCTATTCCTTTCTTAATCTCATTATTCAATGATCCAAATAAAGGTAATAGACTATTTTTTTTGTTTCTTCATTTTAATCTCATAAATATAATTGAAAGCTTTGATTTTTCTTTCTTTCATAGGTTAAAAGAACCACATAATTCTACTGATTCCACATACAACTAAAATGACTCCCATGGCTAAACTTCAAGGACAAGAAATCCGAAGAATAGATATCAAATCAACATGAATTAAATTGTTCAACTTTAAAAAAAATCTAGTTTAGTTACTATGACAATTTAAGTGGTAACATGTCAAAAAACTTGTCATTTTTGTGGTGTTAAATTTGTTCACAAGTAATATATTGGTCCCAAATAGTTCAATTAATTATTAAATACATTTATTTATAATTTATTTATACTAATTTTTAGTATAAATTTTATTATTTAATTATTTAATTATTTAATAAATTAATTTAAAATTTTACTTTTCTACCTCATCCACTATTATCAACTCCAAACTAGCACACAACTCAGTTAGCCTTGTCTCCAGCCCATTTTCAACCCAAAGTTCTTGGATTTGATCTCAAAAATAAGAGAGATGTCTACAAATAATAGATATAAGAAATAAACAGGGAAAAAAACTTTTCGATTTCCATGGATGGATGTTTATTCTATCGGCGTGTTGGTGACTTTATCAACAGTAACTGGATCAACAAAGGGAAGGTCCAAGAACTTGCAAGTTCTACTAAGATTTTTCAAGGGTTGGGGAATCCCTAGATATTTGGAGGTACAAAATTATTACAATACGTTGATGAAACCCTGGTATTCGCTCTTAGTTTTTGCAGTTTCGAGTTCTCAAGACTCTCAATAAACTTTCAAAAAAGTTTTTTCACCTCAAATGGACTTATGGCCTTCCATGGGCACAGAATGTATGATTTGTCTTAACTTCCTGTGTCCCTCTCCCTCTCAAATACGTCGGACTGCCATTATGTGCAGAGAGTTGAGACTAGATTGGCATCGTGCAAAACAAATACCTATCCTCTCAGAGCAGACTCACTCTAATCAATTCGATGCTTACATCTCTCCCTCTTTATTTCATACTCTTGTTCAGGCTCCTAGGTTGGGTTGTCAAGAGAATTGACAGATATAGAAGATCTTTTCTTTGGAAGAGCTTCTCATGCAAGTTCTCATGGAATTCTTGTACGACAACTGGAAGACGATATGCCTGCAAAAATAGGAAGGCAGACATGGAGTGAAGGACCTTGGCCAATTAAATCTTGCCCTCTCGCTAAATAGGGCAGGAGATTTCTCATCAATGACTCAGAAATTTGGAGAAAGCAAAATCAGATTTCTTATCATAAAAGAATCAAGCAAGCAAGTGCAGATTGCTTATCATAAAAAAATCAAGCTTTCTATGAGTTGGAAATCGACTAGGAGGCACTTTATGCTCTGGCCTGATGTCATTAGTGCCCTTCTAGCATTTTGGGACAGAACTCAATTCCAAATTGGAAATGATCATGGCACTCTATTTTGGAAGGAAAACTAGATTTGTGATGCACTCCTTCAAGCGAGCTTCCCCTCGCTCTTCAAGATCAACTGCAGGAAAAAATGGTACAGTTGCTGATTTCCTCAACCCAAGATCTATGACTTGGAGAATCAAATTGCCACCCCACTCCTCTATGGAAGTTTACACTCGAGTTAACCAGGTTGCATCCTTATGAGATTTGGTCACGCCAAACCGGGAGGAGAACAAGCTAACCTGGAAGTTGAATTATTACAAGAGAGTTGTCTCTACAGCTTCGGTTTATAAATTCCTTAACACGAGGAGAATCAAATGCAGATTTGCTACCTCATTATGGAATCTAATGATGCCCCCAAAGGTCAGGTTTTTCCTGTGGCTATGCTGGAAAGGAAGAATAAATACTAAAAATAATCTTGCGAGAAATCTGGAAAGAGCCTTAGAGGTTGTGCCCTTTGTCACCAAGCACCTGAGATAATGGACCATTTATTCTAACTGTTACTTCCTGTACTATTTGGAAGGCAGTTTGCTCTTCACTTGGAGTGCTGCATCCTCATGGGTATACTAGAAAGAAAGAAATGCAAGGATCTTCCTCAATAAATCGTCCTCCATCGCATCTGATATGCCTCCAAACTAGCTATAGCTCACCAGAAGGTCCAATCAATTAAAACACACTGCAATGCCAACACGTGATGGATCGAGAATGGCCACTAGGCAGGCCCAGAGCTATACCACCGAGCATGCATATAAAGAGCTTCATATAGTAGGTCGCATCCTAACCAGGGGACTCAGTGATCATTGAGATCCCACCGATGTGACAAGCAGGACCTCATCTGCGTGCGAAGTATTCATGCTCGATGTCAAGGCTATACTTAAGCCAGTCACTTCTAGTCGACCTAGATGTCCTAATTCTCTAATAGTAGATAGGCTCCTCCACCGGACATACAAAAAAAGGAGGGGGCAAAGGATGTAAGAAAAACGAATGCCCTGGCAAACTAAAAAATAATCTTCTCTTGTTTCCTGATTACCACACTGACTTAGGTATCAGAGAGTCCCTTATCGGATACGTTCTGACTAGAGGACTTCCTTGCTCTATGCTATTTAAGTTTGGAGTACTGCCATCCGACAAGGATATCAGCTACAACGATGGAGCGCCACTCACCTTCTCCAATTCCGACTAGAGAAACTGACCACCAAGCTCTCTAGTGTCATCATGCTTCTCGCTGTAGTGCCTAGGGCTAGTCAGTTCTTAGTGGAAACAGATTTGTTCTAGAGGAAGGGCCCTAACCACCCTAGGAGGTTTCGTCTCCCAGTCACTAAGAATCTAGAAGGGCATAGCCAGTACCTTCTAATATTTACTGAACACACTGGAGGAGTCCGGCAACTCTTTAGAGAGTCTGCGAAGGGCTCCACCCCTGCTAGAGCCACATAGGGTTCCGTTGCTGACCTATGAATAATTTGTTAAACACTTCTTTAACAGATCCAAGCGTTGACCAGTACGATCTAACATATGCAACAGCCGACCACCCCCCAGCGGCCATAGCAGCAAGAGGCCCATAAGCAAGATCACTGAGAGGACCCAGAATGCTCGAGTTGATGCCTCTCCACCTCGGAGTGGAGGGCAGGTGCCTCCCAACTAGCTTTTCCATTGTTATAGGTCCGGCAAGGCTCCACGTAGCCCCTACAACTAACCACGGAGTCATGTGCAGAAGGACCCATCTCAATCCACCGACTCTTCCACTTTGGAAGAGTCGGCCACTAACCATTCCTCCTGCCACCGACCTAATGGGGGCTTTTAGGAGAGAGGCCAACCTCGGCCATAAGCTCTAGAAGATGTGCCAACGCCTCGAAGACCTGCGGCAGCATTAGGCTAATCAAAACCGAGACATGGAATTCACCATTAAACCCCCGTTCTCGATGAAGATAATGGGGGTGCCTGTTCTCCCCCCTTCCTCATTCAACATGCCATAGCTAAAGACGTATGACGGCACCTCTGACCCTTTAGATCACTTAGAGAGCTTCAAAGCTCTCATGATGCTCCAGGATACCTCTGATGCGGTGTTGTGCAGAGCTTTCGTAGCTACCCTTTGAAAGACAACTTGGTTGTGGTACACCGAGCTATAGCTAGGCTCAGTCCATTAATTTGAGCAGCTCAGTCAGATGTCCGTTGCCCACTTCATGAGCAGCAAAAGACCGAGGAGGAGTTCAGACACTCTTTTCTCCATCAAGCAACAAAATGACAAGTCCTCACGAGACTACATTAGCCGCTTTAATGCAGCAACCCTAAAAGTACGCGACCTAAATCATTCGGTCGCATTGGCTTTTTTGAGGAGCGGACTGAAGACTTTTATGCTTTTTTAATTTTTTAGAGAAAAGGTTTTCGAGAGACTTCGCCAAGCTATTGGCCCGGGCGGACAAGTACATCAATAAACAATAAGCATAAGGGGCGGACCTTTTTGGCTTGGGATGACTTGATGCCCTCCACTAAGAAATTCAGAGAGGATGAAGAAGCCCCCAGCCGATTGACAAGCCCTACTCAGAGTTTTAGGAGATATACACCCCCAAACACTCTGCGCTGGCATATTCTCATGAAAATCTGCAATCGTAACTATATAAAGTGGCCACGGAAGATAAAGTCTACGGCTCCTAAGGGCATGACGTGGTACTGCCAGTTCCACCGAAACCATGAGCATGACACTGAAGATTGCTTCCAACTAAAAAATGAGATTAAGGCTGTGATCCCGGTGGAGATCAAACTACCATCACACTGGGTCAACTTCTTAGAGGAGTAGGAGAACTCAAAGCATCTATGAGTCAACCTCGGCCTGTTGGAGGAAACTAGAGAGCGAGTTTGAATCTGCATGGCGGTCTACCAGCATCAAGTAGCCCAATATTACAATTCTCGGATGAAAGCTAAGCTCTTCCGACCCAAAGGCCTGGTATTAAGGAGGGTCTAAGTCTTCTGGGCAACCGAGCAAGACAAACTCTCACCTAATTGGAAAGGACAATAATACAAAATATTTAAAGCCTTCCAACCTGGAGCTTATCGCCTCGACCATTTGGATGGGACGGTCATTCTCCGAACATGGAATGCTGCCAACCTCCAGATGTACTATTAGTGAATCTTGACAGAGCGATCATGTAAGTTCAAATTATCTATAAAATCATCTACTCCATCCCTCTAGAAGGAAACATTCTATGGTGGTTACCAGAAGGCCGGCCTTCGCACCGAAGACTCGGCATGCCAACCGGTCTCTTTAGGTTGAAAACGGCCCGAGCAGATGGCCAGCCCCTGCGCTAAAGGATTGGCATGCCAACCGACCTCTTTAGGTTGCGAATGGCCCGAGCAGAAGGTGGCCTCTGTGCTGAAGATTTTGGTGTGCCAATTGGCCTCTCTTGGTTGAAAACAGCTCGAGAAGAAAATTGACCCCTGCGTCGAAGACTTGGCATACCAACCGACCTCTATAGATTGAAAATGGCCTGAGCAAAAGATCGGCCCTTACACCAAAGGCTTGGTATACTAATCGATCTCTCTAAGTTGAAAACAACCCGAGCAAAAGGTTGGCCCCTGCGTTGAAAGCTTGGCGTACCAACCGACCTCTCTAGGTCAAAAATGGCCCGAGTAGAAGGCCGACCTCCACACCAAGGGGACGCTTCATGCTGAGAGGAAAGTATTTATCTTTAAGTTTTTCCTTCATTTCTATCCAATCAGTTATGACAGGCTAACGTCCTCTAGCTAGAAACTGTTCGGTATTTTGTCAGAAAAGCTTAGCTCAACCAATGAGCTTCATTATGGCAGACCGGACCTTCTTTTATCAAACAAATTGTACCACTCAAAGAAGTGGTCCATTTTGTGTAGCCAATCTGAGAAAACTTTTGGGTCAAGGAGACCGTCAAAGGTGAGTGCTTCAACCCTAATGCTCTTCAGTCCTCATCATGATCACGGGGCTCTTTGGGTTCTACGTTGTATCGATAACTCCTATTGATATTAGGAAAAGGACCATGTCCTCTATGACGAGGATAGGTTTGACGACGGACTCGAAAAGAGCTAGTGTCGAATTGACCCTATCGGGCTCTGATACCAAAGTTGATGTAGGACAGCATGAAAAAGAGGAAGAAAGAGAGAAGAAGAAGAGAGGAGGGAGGAGGAGGAAGAAGACTAGGCTTCGCACCTAGCCCAACTCAGAGTTTCACATGCCAAAGCTTGAAGAAAGAAAATCAAATTTTTATTCATCATAACATAATCCTAAACAATGCACGAACCCATATATATAGAGTCATAGAATAACAAAAAGATTCCTACAAAGAAAGCAATTCCATAAAGCCCTAAAATAACAATATGCAAATAAACCCATGACATAAAATCAATCCAAAATAAAATCAAGCTAACTGAAATGGCTGGATCTGCTGAACTAGCTGGATCCTATGGTAACCGACTGATCTGGCACTAGTGTCCGCACCAACATGTATCTCTTGGGCATTCTCCCCAAGACGGCCCATTCGGATTGTCATTGAGACCCAGATGCCTATTAAACTCATGGATGCCTCACCCATGATTACGACAGTTCGAGAAGGAGAGCAAACCCACGTCGTTCATAAATATGGGATTTGAAAAATCTCCATTTTCTCAATGAAAAGGCACTATGCATCCTCCTCGATGATCTTCATTAAAGCGGCCCTTATGGAAAAATAACTGCCGCAGCCCAAGCAAGATAGCTCGGCTCGGTTGCGAAAGGAGTGGGCAAATGATATGCCTCCAAACTAGCTACAGCTCACTAGAATGTCCAACGAATTAAAATACGCCACAACGCCAATAGGCATTGCCATACCACCGAGCTTACATATCAGAAGCTTCCCATAATTGGTCGCATCCTAATCAGAGGATCTAGTGAACATCGAGATTCCATTGATGCATACAGGCAAGATGTCTAATGTGA
The DNA here is from genome assembly GCF_009389715.1 of Phoenix dactylifera. Lineage (NCBI taxonomy): Eukaryota > Viridiplantae > Streptophyta > Magnoliopsida > Arecales > Arecaceae > Phoenix > Phoenix dactylifera. The sequence continues at coordinate 280,684 of NW_024067913.1, forward strand.
CAGGTAGGACGTCATCCACGTGCCAAGCATCCACGCCCTATGTCTAGGCCATACTCAAGCCAGTCACTTTTGGTCGACCCACATGCCCTAATTCTCTAGTGGTAGGAAGGCTTCTCCACTGGACATACACAAAATAGGGGGCAGAGGTAATAAGAAAGAAGAACGCCCTAGTAGACCAAAAGACAACTTCCTCTTGCTCCCTTAAAGAAGATTATCCTTAAGTACCTTTCATGCTCTCCATGGCTTTTGGAGTATATCAGAATGTCATCAATGAAGACTACTATGCATTGGTCCAGAAAGAGCTTGAATCCCAGATTCATTAATTCCATGAGTACTACTGGGCATTTGTGAGTCCAAATGGAATTACTGTGAACTCATAGTGCCCATATCTAATCCAAATGGTAGTTTTGGGGACATCATCAGCCTTGGTCCATAATTAGTTATAACTGGATCGAAGGTTGATCTTGGAGAAGAATTGAGCAAGGTTGATCTTGGAGAAGAATTGAGCACCTTGAAGCTGATCAAACAGATCATCAATCCTCGGCGAAGGATATCGATTTCGAACATCATTTTGTTTAGCTCCCTATAATCCATGCATAACCGTATACTACCATCCTTTTTCTTAATAAAGAGTACAGGGACACCTCATGGGGAGACACTAGGCCTAATGAAGCCCTTGTCTAATAGATCTTAGAGTTGCTCCTTTAATTTCTCCACATTTCTATTTTAAGGCATTCCTAGAAGATCATCCGGGAAGACATTAGGAAACTCCCTTACAATGGGATTGTCCTCCAATATGAGCTCTTCTTATTGAGTGTCAGTACAAATACCCTACACGTGCCTTCCTCTGAGAAGCCTACATCAATGATATGGCCTAAAGAGGGGCATCTACTCCACTACAAAAGAAATTAAATTCTACTTGCCCTGAAATTTGAAAGGTCATCCTCTTCTCAAAGTAGTCCACTATGGCATGATGGGCTGCCAGTTAATCCATTCCTAGAATTACATTGAAGTCCTTCATACCCAAGACCATTAGGTCAGCCAAGAGCTCACATCCTCCCGTGCTCACTGCACAAGACTTGCAAACCATGCTAGCTACAATGACATCCTCACTTAGAGTAGAGACACAGTTCAGATTCTAGAGGTATAGGAATAGTGCCACATTTTCTAACAAACTCATAAAAGCAAAGGAGTGGGTAGCCCTAGGGTCAAACCGGGTGTAAGCGTAACTAGAGGATACCCTATCATCTCTCCTAAATGATGCCTTCCTCTTGGGATAGTTATTTGAAAATTGACCTCCCTGCTGCCCTCTAGGCCTGGATCTTTTCCTGCATTCTCTTGCCTACCTAACATTTTTTGTTGCTTGTTCCACCACTTTTGCTTGTTGACTACTTCCTTATAAACGATCAACCCCATCAGCCATACACCAATCCTGATATCTGATCTCAGTCCCTTCTCCAATCTTCGAGCTTTACAAGCATTGGTTTTTACCATGTCAGGAGCGAAGCGAGACAATTCGATAAATTTGGCCTCATATTGGGCTACCATTATGCTACCCTGTGTCATCTTTATAAATTTCTCCTCCTAGAATCCAAGGCTCTCAGGGCAACACATTTCTAGGAACTCCTGGCAAAATATGTCTTGCAACACATGTCTTGGGGTAACACATGCCTTGCATCATTCTCATGCTGCCTTGTAACAACTTCTTACCACTCATAACTTCACCTTGCTGTTGGTAAGCTGCAAAACAAACCTTCTCTGGATCTATGCAGTCCAAGACAACGAAGGCTTTCACCATCTCTTTTAGCCATTTTAATGCCTATGAAGGTTCAATCGAACCCTCAAAGATTGGTGGTACCATTTTCTTGAATTCTGTGATGCCTTTCTCTATCTTTATTGATTGCTTAACCTCAATCCTTAGTAAAAGACTAGTTACAGCTCGAACAAAATTGGCCATTGGGCCTTGATTTTTCGGTTCTTTACCAACTCTTTGATTATTGTCAGCACTGATCGGAGTGTCATCTTGATAGAGGGTAGAGTTAACATCCCTCCTATTGACGGGCAATCATCCATCCGGTGTTCGAAAGCTTGCAAACCAGACCTTTCATCAGTTCCTCGACTTTGAAAGACGGAGGAAAAGCCCCTGATTCCGACCATCCGAACTGCATTAGCGGTGTGCTCGGAGGAGATGGAGGCCATGGTGGCTGGGGAAAATAAGGATCAACAACCACTGGATCAACTGAAGGGGACTGAGAAGCCCTTGTGGTCGGCGGTGGCGCGGGCTCCATGGAGACCGCAGTGGACCACCTCCGGGATCTCCCAAGCCGAGCTCCGGCAGAACCAGAGCATCTTCAAGGAGGTATTGGTGTTACCCTCGAAAGGATCAATAGAGCCAGGAGGGCATGGGCGTCGACGACCGTGCTAGCCCGGAGTCTTGGCCGCCCTATTCCAGTTGAGAAGATCATGAAGGAGATCCAGTTCAGGGCAAGGTTAGGCAACAGGGTTGAAGGTTTCCCATTGGTGGCAGGCCATTTGGCCATCCGCTTTAAGAAGGAGGAGGAGCGGGATATGGTGCTCAAAGCGGCCCTTGGTTGGTAGCGGGGCAACTATTGGCCATGGAGAAATGGAGGCCGGATTTTGTGCTTGGAGTCCACGGGTAACTAGGGTCATCACGTGGGTGAGATTGCCGGCTCTTCCCCTCCAGTTCTGGGATCGAGAATCGATCCTCGACATCGCCGGGGCGGCCAGACGACCATTGGCGGTCAACGCAACGACGGATGGCAGGAGGCGATTAGGGTTTGCAAGGGTCAAAATAGAACTTGATGCCCTAACACCCCTGCGGCCAGGGATCTATCTTCAAGGGGTCTCGGACCTGATCTGGTAGACCTTCACATTTGCGAATCTGTCGGGTGTGTGCTACCAGTGTGGGTGTCTTGGCCATGGGAAGGATAACTGCAGCCCTCGGTCTCCGGCACCGGTCGAAGGGGGGATCCCAGGATCGAAAGACATGGGGATGGAGCCACCCCTGATTCCGATGGATGAGTGCCCTGACCATCTAATGTGGCCGACATATGGGCCATGGCTGGTCACCAGCCGGATCCGCACACCGAAATCGGTTGGTGCGGAGTCATCGAAGAAGACGACTACCGGGGTGGGGGGCCAAACCAACCCGGGTCACCTCGCTGACAACCTCTCGCCAAGTATCCTGCCAACCATCCTACGGCCACCCAAAGTTCCGGCGGGGTTCGAGGAGCGGAGGATCGTGGTAGCACCTGACCGGGGGAAAGCGCCGGCGGTGGAAGCGATCGACGGTGACTCGGTCTGCCCCGGCGAGGTAAGCGTCTGTGACCCATCACATTTCTCTGAGTCAGAGCTGATCCAACTCGGCGAGGTGGCACATGGGCCCTTAGGAGATCAAACGAGCTGAGTGGTGGTGGCCCAGACCGCAGGGAGCCTTCCGAATGGGGAGGCTGGGCCGTCTAAACGGGCACGTAGCCTAGTGAAGCAACCGGCGAATGGGCCCGCAGGCCCAAGTCGGTCGGGAGGGCGGGATTCTGAACCCGTCTCTGTGATTGGTGCTCCCAAAGTTGGTTGTGCCGCTTCGGCAGCTCGGCTGCAACGACCTTCGGCATCGATTGTGGCAGCTCCAACCTCCTCATCCTCATCCTCAGATCCAGGGTCGTCGATGGTGAAAGCGATGATCTCTATAGAGGAAAAGGTTAAGCACAGGGGTAGGGAACCTCCGCTGCACTCTGTCACTGAAAAATCCAATTCTCGAAAGAGCGGGGAGGTGGCTGAATCCCAGGGTGGAGTCGAGGTTGAACACCGTAAACGTGGTAGTGAGGTGAAAAGGAAGGAAGTTGCCAGTGATCCTGATGGCAAGGGATCAGGAGATATAGGGGACGACACTCACCAGCTGCAGCAGGCCGACCACACCCGGAAGAAGGGGGGAAGGTCATTGAGGAAGGTTGGGGAGAACAGGAAGGAAACCCAGGGAGGTGCTGACGAGGGTGGGACATCAACTTTCAGGCCGGGTGACCAAGGGGAAGTTGGTGTTGGTACTAAGGGTATACAGGCCACCGAGGAGACCCATAAGCGTATGGTATCCAGCTGAAGAAGGCCATGCGGGGTTGGGATGGCTCTCACAACTCAAAGGGGTCTAAGACATGGGAGGGATGTCACCCCCTTTCAAACTATTGATATGAAGATCCTTATATGGAATTACCGGGGTGCGGGGAACCGTCGTTTAGCCCGGCTTTTCGAAGGCTAGTTCATACACATGAACCAACCATTTATGTACTCCTTGAAATCAGACTTTCTAGTAGAAGTCTACAACAAGCGAGAAGGAGGATCCCTAGGTCTTGGGGTTTTTATGCAATTGAATCTTAGGGACTGTCAGGGGGCATTATTGTTATGTGGCAGTTGAACAGTTGCAGGATTGATGTCTTTAATGTATGTAATCAGAATGTAGTGTTGGTCATATATGAGGGAAACAGACAATCCTGGGTTTTCTCAGCTGTCTATGCTAGTACTGATTACCGGGTGAGGAGGATATTATGGGATGAGGTGGGCAGCCTGATCCAGCATGGTTATCCTACACTAGTGGCTAGGGACTTTAATTGTATTGATAGTCCATTGGAAAAGAGGGGAGACAAGCTATTCACGAACAAACTGGAGGTGAAAGAATTTCAGGATTTCATCATGGGGAGTGGATTGGTGGATCTGGGGTTCTCCAGACCGAGATTTACTTGGTGCAACAATAGATTGGGCCATGCCAGGATTTGGGAGCAGATCGATCGGGTGTTCGCCACAGCTGGGTGGATTGAGTGTTGGCCTGAATTCAGGGTGTGCCACCTGCCACGGATTGCGTCGGATCACCGCCCCGTGTTGGTAAGCACTTCCCCCATCATTCAAACTAATGGTCCATTTCGGTTTGAGAAATTATGGCTTGCATACCCACGATTTTGGAAGGTGGTGAGGGAAGCTTGGCAGGTGCCGGTATGCGGGGATGCCATTTATAGGGTGTCACGTAGGCTGGAGATGACCAAACGTCATCTGAGGAGATGGAATAGGGTCGAGGTGGGGAACATTTTTAGGAAAATTGAGGGTGTTGAAGCAGTGATTGCAGATATTCAGAGAAGAGAAGAGCAGAACGGTGGTCTGTCTGAGAAGGAGCAGACGGAGCTCTGGGCATAGTTGGCCATACATCATTCCCTACTACGACAGCAGAAGATCTTCTAGAGACAGAAATCACGGGTTTAGTGGATATTGGAGGGGGACCGCAATACCAGATTCTTCCATCAGGCCACTATTATCCACCGTCAAAGGAATAGGATTTATAGCATCAGAGAGAGCAGTGGTCGGTTGACTGATAATTCTGACCAGGTCAGGAGGATTTTAGAGGACTTCTTCAGATCCAGATGGATAGAGCAGACCAGTGGTGGAGGGCCTCCCACCCTACCTGCCCCATCCAGGAGGGTCACGACTGAGGAGAACACTGAGCTGATCAAGCCAGTGTCAGCATCGAAGATTCAGGAGAGCCTCTGGTCCTTGGCTGAGGACAAGGCCCGGGGCCGGATGGATTTCCTCCTTTATTTTTTAGGAGGTATTGGCATATAGTCAGGGCGGATGTGACTGAGGCTATCATGTGGTGTTTCAGCTCAGCCAATGTGCCAAGTGAGTGGAAACAAACATTCATAACTCTCATTCCGAAAAAGCAGGATGTCACGGAGCCGAGCCATTATCGTCCTATTAGTCTCTGCACTACCCTCTACAAGATCATAGCCAAAATCGTGGTGAGGAGAGTGAGAGGGGTATTGGCTGAGTTGATTAGTCCTGAGCAGGGGGCCTTCATTGGGGGGCGGTGTATCTCTAATAACACTTTAATAGCCCAAGAGTTTATGTGTGATCTCAGGTAGGCCTCACGTAGGAGGGGGTTGATGGGTATCAAGTTGGACATGGACAGAGCTTATGATAGACTGGACTGGGGCTTTGTGGCACACTCCTTAGAGATATTTGGGTTTCATCAGCAGTGGATTAGATGGGTCCTGAGTTGCATCAGGGATCCCCTCCTTTGCTATTGTGGTGAACGGTATGCCTATGAGGTTCTTTGAGGCATCAGTGGGTCTGCGACAGGGCTGCCCGCTATCACCCCTACTATTCATTCTCTACTTGGATGCCCTATCCTGAGCCCTCCGATATGCCGTTGAGACCCACGCTCTGGAGCCCTACACACCGAGGACAGGTATCTTCCAGTTGTCCCATCTATTGTTTGCTGATGATTGTTTCTTGATGGCTTTTGCGAGCAGAAGGTCGGCACGGACACTTCGGAGGATAATTGTTGAGTACTGTAGTGCATCCGGTCAATGGGTCAACTTGGCCAAATCGGCCATTTGCTACAGCCCGAAGATCGATGCTCAGGTGAAGGCCACCATCACAGAGATCTTAGGGTTTGAGGAGCAGGCATGCACCATGAGGTATCTAGGGATTCCCATCATTGGTCGGTGACTGCGCAGGGTAGACTGCTCTGGGGTGGAGCAGAGTTTCCGACAGAGATTGGAGGGGTGGCAGGCGAGTACCCTGTCCATGATGCGCAGGGTCACCTTGCTCAGGTCAGTTTTGAGCTCTATGCCCCTGTACATGCTTTCGAATACCATGGTTCCGATATCTTGCCTGAGGCAATTGGAGCAATTGATTCGGAGATTTGTTTGGGGTGGCCGAGAACGCGAGGGCGGTACTCACATGCTTGCTTGGGAGGTCCTATGTCAGCCGACTAGCAGCGGGAGATTGGGCATCCATTCTCTTATTACTAGGCGGGAGGCTTTGGCAGCGAGGCATGTGGTTAGATTTCTACTGGAGCCGGAGGGGCTTTGGAGCAGACTGATGAGAGCAAAGTATGGGCTGTGGGGGAGATGTGTGCTCGAGCTCCTCAAGTTCTTCCTTGCATCTCCTGGGCTGTGGGGGACGGACGCAGCATTGGTTGGCAGGATTGTCGCTATCCAGATGGCCCACCATTTTTGACTCGGGTGCGACGGCCGGGAGTAGAGTTAGTGACTTATTTGTTCCAGGAGAGTCCAGATAGGATGCTGATTGGATCCATCTCCTCTTCGGCGAGATCTAGCTGAGAGGGTGTTGGCTACACCCCTGCCCCTGGAGGGGTCGACGGACATGAGGGTGTGGAGATCGACTGGGAGGGCGAGAGTTACAGTCCATGATCTCCAGATGATAGTGGACCCAGGGCCTACATGGCAGCTGGAGGGTCGTTGGATTTGGCGACTAGGAGTCCACCCACGTATGACTTTGTTTCTGTGGAGGGTGGCATGGGGCATTCTCCCTACCAAAGGGATCTTGGCTGGGAGGGGGATCCCGATACCGGCTGACTGTGAGGGATGCCCTGGGAAGGAGGAGACCATCAGTCACGTCCTCTTTATGTGCCCGCGAGCGCTTCAGGTATGGGGCCTTGTATTGACCCACCGGCTGACATTCACCTCCACTGAGATCTTTCTGAGCCAGTTGAGGGACTCAGCTCGAATTTTTGACACGATGGATAGGGCAACAGTATGGGCTTATGTGGCATACCATATTTGGCTGGACAGGAATGCGAGGATCTTCGAGGGAAGGGGGTTTTATCCGAGATCAGTGGTTGGTAGAGCTCTTGCACATGCAGCTGAGTTGGCGAGCGCCGCAGCTGACATTACACCTGGAGATGACAGGGACATCTGAGGTTCCTCTTTGGCTCTTTGAGCGCCTAGGTATGCGATGATACCGATGGTATCCTGGGACCCCCACCTCCTGGATTTCTCAAGGTGAATTTTGACGGCAGCGTGTCGGCCGGTGGTAGCAGATGTGGTGTGGGTTTTGTGATCCAAGACCATGATTCTAGATTGATCATAGTCGGGGGTCGGCGTACTTTTGACGGGTCAGTTCCTGTGGCAGAGCTGCACGCGGCATGGGAGGGTCTCAACTATGCTAGAGCACACCTGGGTGTTCGACGGATACTCTTAGAGGGCGACTCATCCACAAGTGGTCGACTGGATTCGGTGCCGACAGGCTAGGCCGGATCTGCACCCGCTACTCCGAGACATTTGGAGCATGGGGGAGGAGTTAGATGTATTTCGGGCTTCGCATATTTTTCGGAAGGCGAACAGTGCTGCGGACTGGGTCGCTTCCTATGCAATCCATCATTTTGGATATCTATTTTGGGGTACTTACAATCGTGTGCCGTAGGCATTAGATCGTGTTTTGTCTTGTGATTGCTGTGGGGGCTCTCTCACCGACGTGTATAGTGAGAAGCCGATTAAAAAAAAAAAAAATTCAAACCTCATACCGACCCAGATAATTTTGAATATTCCCACCGCGAACACTGTTCCTCTGCAACAAACAGTATAAACTCGATTTAAAAATAAGAACAAAAATCCTTTTTCGTGAGTCACGCCACCGTCCAGTGTCCGCAGACTCGTTAAATTTCTCCAACCGAATCGTCCGAAATCCCATCTTTCTCCCTTTCAGAAAGCTTGTCTGAAACTTTTGTTTGAAACTTTGAAATGTCCCTTCCCTCCCACCACTTTCTTTCCATGCTTCGCAGATAGATAGGTAGAAAGCCACTTAGCCAGCCATGGGTTGCGTCTCCTCCGCCTTCCTCGAAGACGAGGACGGAATCGTCGGCGGCCCCTCCCTCGGCCACCATATCGTCTCCCTCACCTCCACCACCTACGGCCTCCTCACCACCCTCGACCAACCGCCTTCCCAAACTCCACCAACACCACCACCTCCTCCGCCGCCGACACCTCCACCTCCGTCTGCCCCCTCCTACACCCGCCGCTTCCTCCCCACCACCCTCTCCGAGCCCGAGGTCATCAACTCCTGGGAGCTCATGGCCGGCCTCGACTCCATTACCCCAACCAAGACCCCCCTTCCCCCCTCTCCCTTCCCTCCCCTTCTTCTCCTGGAAAGGAAAACCCCCACGGCTCTCTCCGCTTCTCCGATCCCCAGCGGAAGTTCATCAACTCCTGGGAGCTCATGGCCGGCCTCGACTCCACCACCCCTACCAAGCCCCCCCTTGCCCCCTCTCCCATCCCCTCCCCGTCTTCTCCTGGAAAGGAGAACCCCCACCGCTCTCTCCGCTTCTCCGATCCCCAGCGGAAGTTCAACGTCCTCCGGCCACTCAACGCTGGCCAGCGTCCGGTGAGGTACTTGCTGGAGATGTTCGAGAAGAGGTGCCCTCCGGGCGGGGCGCAGGCGGCGGTGCTGTACACGACGACGCTTCGGGTGGTGCGGAAGACGTTCGAGGACTGCAACGCGGTGCGGGCGGTGGTGGAGGGGCTCGGGGTGTGGGTCCGCGAGCGGGACGTGTCCATGGACTTGGGATTCCGGGAGGAGCTTCAGGAGCTGATGAAGGGGAGAGGGGCGCAGAGGCCGGCCGTGCCGAGGCTGTTTGTGAAGGGGAGGGACATCGGCGGGAAGGAGGCGGTGCTCAGAGTCCATGAGGAAGGGGGCTGGTGGGACTGCTGGAGGGGCTGCCGAGGGCGCCCCGGGGCGGCGGCGGCGGTGGAGTCTGCGACAGGTGCGGCGGGGTGAGGTTTCTGCCGTGTTTCCAGTGCAGCGGCAGCCGGAAGATGGTGGTGGCGGCGGTGCCAGTGGCGGAGGAGAAGGAAGGTGGGAAGCCTGGGAAAGGCAAGGTGGTGAGATGTCCTGACTGTAATGAGAATGGGTGTATGCTCTGCCCCGTCTGCTCCTGATCTTTTTTGTTTTTTTTTTTAAAAAAAATTTGTCAGAATACGGCGCCTTTGTCGAACAGAGTTTGAAAGGGGCAAGCATTTTTGGTAGGAAAAAATTTCTTTTAGATAAATATTTTATCTAAAAAATGATTCCTAAGAACATAAAGTCTGAAAAAATAGTTTTAGTAAGTTTGATTGATCGGCACATTCTAAAATAGTATATGTTTAGTTAAGTATCTAAAAGTTATATAAAATATTTATTATATTTTTAATAAATAGAAAGATCTACCAATAAATTTTGATGGTTTAAGAAAAATTTTGAAGGATAAAGAAATTTTAATTCTCAATGGTTGGAAGTATTTTTTAATATATCTTTTATGAATTTTTTATTAAAATAAAAATTTTATTTTTATAAAAATACTACTTTTTGTTTTTTTATTTTTTGAAAACTTCAACCAAATAAGAAGTTTTTTTTTCTGAGGTGACCATATTTTTTGGTTTCTTTTTTGGGTGAAGCTAACGAGTCTTTTGTGTAAAAAAATGTAGATTGAGAGGGCTAAACATCTTTGTCTAAAAGAAATGTTACTGTCTTGTTAGTAGGTGAGGTTCTTGTTATTTATTCTTAGTTAGTAACACAGCTGATTATGAGTTAACCCTCTCATCTAAACTATATTCATTTTTAGTTAGATTTTGGATTGAATTTATTTAAAATTTGATATGTTTTATGTCCAAATTGACCTATGATCAACTCTAGGTGATGGCTGTAGGTATGGTAGACTGGGCGTTGCTCATGTAATGGATAAAAGATATATCGACGGGGGGTTCAATGTGAAAAAAGAGGGTAAGTTTCAGCAGGAGCTTGGTAGTGAGAGATGGTAAATGACAAACAAAACTAATTGTTTGGAAATGCCAAATTATTGGATTAAATGGATTAGGTTAGAGGGACAAAAACAGGATTAATTTTTTAATCTCGTTATATAAGTAAAATAAATAGGAATTTAACATGCGGTTTCTCTATCGAGCTGTGGAAGGAAAGGACTTGTTGATTGGTCTTTTAATATCCAATCCCTCTTCCATCCCTTGCCACACTTTGCCACAGGTTTACATTGGGGTTGGTCATTAAGTTCCCCTAAAATATATATGAATTAAGTTCAAAAAGTGGATTAGGTAGATGCATTCACTTCCTAGAAACACCTTTTATTCTTCTGAAAAAGTGATTTAATGTAGTGCTCAAAAGAGTGTATGGCTGATGGAAGGCGGAATAAGCACCTTAAAGGAATTTTTATTCTTTCTTATTTTCCAAGAAAGTGCAACTAAAAAGATTACTAGACTGATGCTCAGTCACCAAACTGAGCCAATACTATTTTTCTTTTTTAATAAAAAAAACTCAAGGAACTAGAATTCAACCAAATTTTCAGATTATTAGTAAATGCTACATTATACGATTAATGTGATCCCCAACAAGTATAGTACTTGCACTGGCTTATTAAAGTTGCAAATAAACAGAGCTGACCAAGTGCAAAGATCAAAGAACAAACAAACCCAGCCTAAATAATGGACAAGCCAAACCGAGATATTTGATTTGTAAAGATAAATAGAAACTTAAGCTTAGTTCACTCAAGGTCTTTATTTTATTGTGCTAAGCTTGAATACCTATCAAACTCAACTCGAGTTTGGATGTGTCTCCTATTATCAAGCTTGAATACCTATTATTAGACTGAGCCAATGGAACTCAGCTTAGTGATATTCCACCGTCTCATGCCATATAGTTGGCTGCAAATGGATCTATAAGATCAAAGAGTCTAATGATTCACCTGCCCCTCTTCCTTGTTCGGTGGAATCGGCACAGGATTTGTTACATCTGCTGAGAGTATCTGTGCGGAGCCCTAGGTTTGCTCAGGCAGGGATACTTAGAGCATATCTAGCTTACTACATTTAGTTAGACCGGAATGCGCGATTGTTTGAGGGCAGGAGGTTCTTTGCGAGGATGGTGGTGGTTGTGCCACTAGGTTTGCTGTTGCTTTTTGGGTGCCCCTACCTCTTGGTCATCTCAAGGTGAACTTTGATGGTAGCGTGGCGTTGGATGGAAGGTTCGGAGGGGTTGGATTTGTCATTAGAGATCACCTTCGGCGACTGGTTGCAGCGGGTGGCCGGTGTACGCCAGGGCTCACAGTAGTTGGGGCAGAGCTGCGAGCAGCTTGGGAGGGCATATCCTATGCAAGGCTGGTGCTCGGTGCTGGGCGGGTGCACCTCGAGGTGGATTCATCTATAGTTATCGATTAGATTCGGGATGCAAAGAGGTATGGTGATGGTCATCCTCTTATCCATGAGACTCACAGGCTGGCTTTGGAGATGGACGAGTTTGAGGCAGTACATGTATTCCAAGAGGCGAACAGAGCAGCAGACTGGGTCGCCTTTTATGTTGCATGGCATTCCGGGGAGATCTGTTGGACTTCCACAGTAGAGCTCCCAACCCCATTGTATTTTTTTTCTTCTTCTGATTTGGCAGGATATACTCACGTTAGAGCTATATGAATTGCCGCTTTCACCAAAAAAAAAGAGAGAGCCTAACGATACCATTGATTGCTATAAACCCTAGCTTGTTGTTATGGACTTCAATCAACAGAAAGGCACTGACTATGGGTATACATCTAGTCTTTTGGCAGTTGCAGTCCTTGTTAGATGGCCCATAATAATTGGACATCAAAAATGCCTTCTTACATGGCCATCTTGATGAGATTGTGCATAGAAGTAACCACCGGGCATTGATCCAAATAGGCCTCACTATGTCTGCTTGCTCTTATATGTTTTAAACAAGCTCCAAGAGCTTGGTTCCCATGACTCGGTATTATCTTCATAAACTTGGGGGTTTTTGGTTCTACCATAGATCATTCACCTTTTATCAACCGGACTTCTTACATCATAATTTTGCCTGTCTACATTGATGATAATATGCTCATAGCCACACAGGCATCACTCATGCTGCCATCAATCATATCTTTACTGCTTTTTAGTATGAATTTGTATGAATGATCTAGACCAACTTCGGTATTTCCTTGGCATTGAGGCTGCCTCATCATTTTCAGGTCTTGTGCTAATATAATCAAAATATATGTTTAATCATTTAGAATGAGCAAAGTTGGATGGTGCAAAACCTATTTCCATCTCCATGGCTTCTAGCTCTTAACTCTCCTTGCGTGATGGAAATCCATGCTCAAATCCTAATAAATAAAGTAATATTGTTGCAGCTCTTCAATATCTAACATGACCTAGACTACATATTGCTAATGTAGTCAATTAAGATTAATTACTATCCAACTAAGGTTCCATGCAAAGCCGTTAAGCACCTCCTTTACTATTTAAAGCAAAGAATTAATTTTGGCCTGTACTTTAAAAGGTAATCCACTTTGCTCTACATCCTCTTAGATATAGATTGGGCTAGAAATCTAAATGACCATCTACTCATGCCACATCTCAACAATCTAGAAAATAGCAATCAACAAGTGCCATATGAACTAGGTTTGATAAAGTCAAATTGGTGAAAGTCATGCAATCCTCTCTAGATTTGATGGAGTTCGGCCATGATAAATTACATCAAGTTTGGAGGGTTAGGCTAAAGGATTGGAAAACCAAGATAGCCATGATAGACCGCAATGCAAGGTGGGTGAATTGGTCTCAAGATTGTTCCAACACAACGATTATGCTATAGGATGATTAAAGAAGGCCAACATAATAAGTCATGTTAGAATAGGCCAAAGGAAGATTATGATATGGCAAGGCCAATGAAATATTAGTATCAGTATGACAGTTAGTACAGAGTGGCCATCACAATGATCGTGTAGTGGTGAAAGGCAATCAGAGATAGTTATCAAAATAGGTAATAGGGGAGAAAGTGGATAACAATTATCAGAGTGAACAGTTATTATGTATCAGTATAAATATTGGATTTATACTCTATAGAAAAAATCTTTGACAATCAATTCAAACCTATTACTTCATTTTTGTTCTATTTTTTTATTATGTGAGTAGGCATAACTTAGTTTATCTTCTGTAGCCCAATTCTACATCCTTACCATAGCCCAATGTTATATCCTTTTACTATAATGCGGTGCTACATCCCTCTACCGTAGCCCCGCATGATATTCCTGGCTAATTTTATCTCTTTTGGATGGTACATGGCATGATAATAGTAAAAGTCTTCGAAGGTCAAGGTATCTAGACCATGCTCTAGACTCTCTTCAATCAACATCCTTCTAACTAGCCCAATGTCGTTAGCATGCCTACATAGTCATCTCTCCTTTGTCAAGCAAGCTTGACAGTACACCCTATGCCCCAACCAACCGAGTTTTCTAGCTTGCTTGGAATGAAATGGAGCGGAAAGGGCAGCAATAAGCTTTTGGCACCATGATGGGACCATTGTGTAGCTACCATCAAGTCACGCGAAAGGAGATCAAGCAACTACAACAAAAGTGATTGTCATACTTGGACCACTCTTAGAGCAGTATACTGCTTTTTTGGTGTTAATACTGGAACAAGTCAATACACTTGCTTCTATTATTGAAAGTAGGTATGGTGTGCCATAATATGTTCCAATCTAGACTATGGAGGAATTAGCAGATCCTATCCTCATGGCATTTAATTTGATTTTTCTATTGCCATAGCACGAGATTGCTGAGGCTATCAAGACATCCATCTCTTAAATTTCGGCCTATCAAGAGGAAGAGGCTAAAGACTATTGTATGGAGTTTTTGAGCTATATATGTTGAGGCAGGGTTGAAATCCTACTAGTGACTATAGGATTACATCAGACTAAATAAAAAATTGGTATTTCAGTCAGCACTGGACTGGTACTTGGAGCCATCAGTTCAGTACTTTATAGATCATTGTTGGCGATGTCGGTGAACCTCCGTTGACACGGATCTTTATTATCAAAGCTCATTTTTCCTAAGTGGAAAAGGATGGAAGGAGGCAGTGCTATCGCCCTACAATGCAGCCCATTCCAATCAAGAGAACTGAGGGACAACCATGTCCATAGAAGCCACTACACATTCCTCAGATGTCACACATATTAGACCCATATGCTGGGGGCAGTATAACAACATAAGAGTCAATTCAAACTGATACCTGGCATTACATGAAGTTGGAGAACCCCATGTAGATTATGGGTGAGAAATTTTGTAGCCGATATTTATATCTCCGGAAGGTTTGTTTGATCCAAAAGTAGAAATATATAAGGATTACTAGTAGCATGATAAAATACAGTCCTTCTTAAGCTATATCCTCAAGGTTACTTTACTTTGGACCTAAGCTAATATAGTCCTTCACTGTTGATAGCTCACCAAGACCTCAAGTCTACTCGCTACACATTGTTATCAATTACAACGAGGTAGACCGAGTGTAACATCCCTAGTGCTGAGGTGAGGCCCACTTGAACTAGTTTGAAGAAAGTAAAGAGACAAGATTAGTCAAAGGCTGATTGATGAAATGTTGACTTCCCAATTTAGAACCTTTGAACCAAATGGCAAGCCATTAGTGACCGTATTTCAATTCGGCAACACAACATGTTTATGTGGATGTCACGATTTATGATGGTATTCTAACTTGGAAAACCAGTTAGAAGTCAGTGAATCAAAACAAGCTAGTTGCTTCGACCAATACTCAATGTTACTTGCCACGATAAGTGAAAGGAGATCGGGAAGAGGTACGACTAGTCAAGAACAAGAAGGATAAACACCAAAGAGTAGGACCAAAGGCCTAGTTATAGCAAAGAAGTGTACTGTTGCCCAAGGTGACAACCCAAGAGGGGGGGTGAATTGGATTTTTCTAAATTTTTAGTGCTTTAAAAATATCCTTAGTGGAGTGCGGTGAATGCTTTCTTAAATTACTTCAATGAATTAAACTATCGCAAAAATAAAAGATAATGCAAGAATAATCACAAGTGAATCCACAACACAAACACCATGATATATAGTGGTTCGGTGCACCCCAAGGCACCTACGTCCACTCTCCAAGCGTCCCCTTGGAAATTTTACTATAATCCCTCAGATTACAGTAGGATTGTTTTTCGGGCTCACAATCCAAAACCTTTATAATTTGGTTTTCCGGGATCACCAATAACCTATATTGGTTTTGCGGGCGCACCAACAAACCTATACCGTTGGTTTTACGGGCGCACCAACAAACCTATACCGTTGGTTTTACGGGTTCACCAACAAACCTATACCATTGGTTTTACGGGTTCACCAACAAACATATACTGTTGGTTTTACGGGCTCACCAACAAACCTATAATGTTGGTTTTACGGGCTTACCAACAAACCTTACAACAAGAATAAAGAACAAGGAACTAAAGCTCCTAAATGAGCAAATAAAATAATTATAAGCTACAAAGAAGAGTTTAGAATATAGTTATCGCTTTAATAAGCCTCTTCTCTTCTTTGTCAAGATTGCTTCACTCTTCAAGGATTGGTGGAGCTCTTAATGTCTTTTGGAATCTGCTCAACCACTTTCTTTTGGCTCTTGAATGAAGCAATTGAATGAAGCTTGCCTTGCTAGGATTTTCTCTTGAATGGACTTGATGATTTTCAAAAGCTTGCTTTCTCTGATGAATACTCCCTCTTAAATATTTCTCCAACCTCCAAAAAGTCCTTCCTGACCGTTGGATTGAAGAAACTAGCCGTTTATAGCTGTTGGGAGTCCAAAAAGCACTTCTGCACAACTAGCCATTATGCTTCTGCCCGTGCTTGGGTCGACCCAAACTTTCCTGGGGTCGACTCAAACCACTGTTCATCAGACTTGGGTCGGCTCAAGCTTTTCCAGGGTCGACCCAACTTTCACTGGGGTTGACTCATGCTACATTGGGGTCGGCCCTCTCAGGAAACACAGAACCTTGCATTTCAGCCGTTTTTCACTTGGGTCGACTCAACTTTTTTTGGATCGACTCAAGGTTCAGTTGAGTCGACTCAAATTCCATTGGGGTCGACCCTTTCAGAGATTTCAGAGAACCAGTTTTTGAATGATACAGCCTTTGGGTTGACTCATGTTCAGTTTGGGTCGACTCAAGGTGGGGTCGACTTGTGGAGTGATTGATTATAACCCTATTTGATTTTGATGAGCTCAAAGCATTTGAGTATATCTTATACTAATGAATTCAATCTAGTGTTTCAGCCAAATATTTTTGAATTTATGTTTAAGTGTCTCTAGCTTTGGTTCAATACATTTTGGCTAAGTATGGAACTCAGTTTGAACCAAAGTCTGAAGCTCGAGTCGACTCCGGAAGATTACGAGTCGACTCCAAGTGTTTCAGAAGCTCTGGCACATGCTCGAGTCGACTCCGGTACACTACGAGTCGACTCCGACTGAGAACTGACAGAAAGACAGAAAGTTGATTTTCAGACCCTGTCAGCGAGTCGACTTCAGAAGGGTTCGAGTCGACTCCGATGGTTGCCGAGTCGACTCCCGACGTTTCCGAGTCGTCTCCAAAGGGTAACAGAAGAAAGACAGAACAATGTATTTCAGACCCTGCAACCGAGTCGACTCCAGAAGGTTACGAGTCGACTCTGAAGTTTGGCGAGTCGACTCCTAGTTAAGTACGAGTCGACTCCGAAGTTTGGCGAGTCGACTCCTAGTTAAGTATGAGTCGACTCTCAGAGGAAAGCAAGACTAGAAGGCAGTTCAAGCCAAAACACAGAGGATCAATTTTCGGATTCTGAGAGCCGAGTCGACTCCAACAAAGTGCGAGTCGACTCCGAGGCAGTTCAACTCAAAATACAGAGAAACAGTTTTCGGATCCTGAGAGCCGAGTCGACTCCAAGTCAGCCGAGTCGACCCCAACAAAATCCGAGTCGACTCCGAGGCAGTTCAACTCCAAACACAGAGGATCAGTTTTCGGGCTCTGAGAGCCGAGTCGACTCGAGAAAGAAATACAGAAAAATAGATCTCTGGAACCCTGAGAACGAGTCGTCTCCGGAGGGCCGAGTCATCTCCAGACATTGGCGAGTCGACTCCAGGGTTGGCCGAGTCGACTCCAGAACGGGACAGCACTTTAATTCAAATCCTGAATAGTGGGCGAGTCATCTCCAGTAAAGTGTGGGTCGACTCCAGCAACAGCCGAGTCGACTCCAGATC
Source organism: Phoenix dactylifera (assembly GCF_009389715.1). Classification (NCBI taxonomy): domain Eukaryota; kingdom Viridiplantae; phylum Streptophyta; class Magnoliopsida; order Arecales; family Arecaceae; genus Phoenix; species Phoenix dactylifera. The sequence continues at coordinate 298,527 of NW_024067913.1, forward strand.
GAGCAAGTCGACTTCGACCCCAACGGATACACTGTCAGGAGTTGCAAATTGTGCAAAACGGCCACAAAAAGGTGTCTAACGGCTAGTTTTCAAAGTGGACTGCTTAAATAGCCAGAGTGAACAGTAGTAGACATGAAGAGAGCTATTCCATTCAAACAAAAAGGGATTTCCACCTACCAAAGGCTCTCAAGAGTAAATACAAGAGAAAGAAGGAAAAAGCGCATTGAACTCCATCCAACAAACGTTTCCTTCGCATTCAAGGCTCTCCTCTGACATCAGATCATCAGTGCATTCAAAGAGGAGACTCAGAGTTCGAGAAGCCCCTTCTTCCTCTTTCAAAATCTGTTTGAGGGCTTCTAACTCTACACTATTTATATTGTTCATATTTGCTTTTTAAGAAGCTTTTCCTGTACTCTTTACAAACGGTTTTCTTGTTACTTGATTCAATCAGGAGAGTGAATCAAGGTTGTTGAGGTTTGTTGGTGAGCTGAAGTTAAAACCAACGGTGTAAGGGTTCGATTGTGATCCTAGAAAAACAATCGGGTGGTTCTAGTCGGTGAGCCTGTGAAAACCGACCGAGCTCGTTGTGATCTCGTGAAAACAACAAGTTGGGTTGTGAAATTGTAAAACATCCGGCTGTAATCCTAGGGATTATAGTGAACTCCCAAGTGAAGCTTGGGGAGTGGACGTAGGAGTAAGGGTTAGCTCCGAACCACTATAAAACCTCTTGTGTTTGTAATTGGTTTATTGTCTCTTCCATCCTCTCCACTCACTACAACTAGTAATCTAATTAGTCAGCCTGCAATAATATTAATTAGTTACTCATTAAGTTTTAATTTGCAATTATTACTTAAAACCCAATTCACCCCCCCTCTTGGGTTGTCTTCTTGGGCAACAAGTGGTATCAGAGCAGGAGCTCTTCTATCAAAAGAGTAAAAGATCAAAATGACAACCCCTTTTGGATCTTCACTTATTGAGGGACAATCCACCAATAGGCCTCCATTCTTCAATGGAACCGACTACGCATATTGAAAGATTAGGATAAAAATATTTATCCAAGCCCAAGACTATGAGATTTGGAGTATCATAGTTAATGGACCATACATTCCTTCTATTTTTGTAGATAACATTACTATTCCCAAGCTTGAAAAAGATTGGGATGACAATGATAGAAGGAAGGCACAACTAAATGCCAAAGCAATGAATGTGCTTTATTGTGCCTTAGACCGTAATGAATTCAATAGAGTCTCTACTTGCAGTTCTGCAAAAGAAATATGGGACAGACTTGAAGTGACCCACGAGGGCACGAATCAAGTCAAGGAATCCAAAATAAACATATTAGTTCATAAGTATGAACTATTTAAAATGGATTCTAATGAAGCTATCACTTGCATGTTTACTAGATTTACTGATATTGTCAATGGTCTAAAAAGCCTTGACAAAAGTTATGCTAACAGTGACCTTGTCAGGAAAA